>NW_021941442.1:233834-256334 GCF_902148855.1 Sphaeramia orbicularis | reverse complement strand
AAATGGACGCTTTGTGACAGTGAGAGAGGAGGCTGTGGGCTCGATCGCCCCGCACACACACACACACACACACACACATACACACACACACACACACACACACACACCACTCTGTAAATTGTGGGTGTCAAACTCATTGAAGTGCTGGTTCCACATTCAACCCAGGTTTACCTGAACTGGGCTGGACCTGTCTTGTCCTCTTGGTCTTCCTTTGTTTTTGTTTTTGTCTATCTAATGATGTTCAATGATGTTCTAATGATGTTGAAGTTTATTTTTCTATATTTTATTTCAAACATAAACATTCGTCAAATGTAAACCCATTTAATATAATGATCCCAGTGAAACCAGTGACCCTGTTCCTTCCAGACCAGGACAGTCTGTGGACGTTAGAGACCACTGATCTGAGACGGACTCAGACCTCCACTGTGTCCACAGGTTCTTCACACCTGGTTCCTCTCATAGATGGGGGTCTGTATGAGTACCAGACCAGGTCTACGTAGACCTGGTCTGGGGGTTTGTATGAGTACCAGACCAGGTCTGCGTAGACCACGTATCACTGCTCAGTACCACGGTCCCAGTCCCTTCTGGTCCTGCAGACCTAGGATCCTAATGTCCCCCTTGTCTCCTCAGGCCTGCAGTCCGGTCCAGGTCCCAGTCCCGGTCCCAGTGGGTTCCAGAAGCCCCAGTGTCCACGGATGGAGCGTCTCCACATCTGTGTCCTGCCACAGTAACCCTCCGGTAGGTCCTCTGTCCTCACATGGACACCATCTGGACTAAAGACACCCAGAGAATATACCATAGGACCACTGATCTGATCTGATCTGATCTAATCTGATTTAATCTGATCTAATCTAATTTGATCTAATCTGATCTGATGTAATCTAATCTGATCTAAACTAATCTGATCTGATCTAATACAATCTAATCTGATTTGATCTAATCTAATCTGATCTAATGTGATTTAATCTGATCTAATCTAATCTGATCTCATTTGATCTGATCTAATCTGATTTGATCTAATCTGATTTGATCTGATCTAATCTGATCGGATCTGATCTGATCTGATCTATGTGATCCTGACAGTTTTTAGGGGGTTATAGTTACTGAGTCTGTTTACATGAACATAACAGTCCAGTATCTGTCAGTAATCGGATCATTATAGTAATCAGATCTGAATAAATGCGATCATCCGAAACCCCGGTTTAGTCGCTCCAGTCTGTGATCAGATTTCTGTCACAGTTTGGACGTTCGTAGTCATGGTCCTGCCTCACTTCAGTTTTTCAGATGGAACTGAACTAAATAAACCACATGAACCTGTGTGGGTCTGACCCAGGGCTGGTAATCTGATTGAATGGAATCAGATTACTGCTGGTATCAGATCAAACACATCAGATTAGACTGTTGACATGATCAATAGTAATCCCATACTGATCAGAGGTTCGGTGGTCGGGGGAGGAGTACACAGAGCCCCTCCCTCCTCCGGTGGGGGTGTACACAGAGCCCCTCCCTCCTCTGGTGGGGGGGTACCCAGAGCCCCTCCCCCCTCCGTTTTCACTGATGTCCTTGTGTCTTCCTGGTCAGGTGACCAAAGCTCGCTTTCGCTCTGTCAGCGTTGGCGAACAGTGGCTTCAACAGAACCGACTGACGACAGTGAACGCAGCATCACCGACACGGAACCACTGTTCATACAGGTACTATGACAACTGTAAGGGTTAAAGGAGGACAGTTAAGGGTTTTTAAGGGTTAAAGAGGGACAGGTAAGGGTCTGTAAGGGTTAAAGGTGGACGTTTGGGTCTGTAAGGGTTAAAGGAGGACAGTTAAGGGTGTCTAAGGGTTAGTGGTTTAAGGGTTTGTGTCCTCTTGTGTCCACAGGAAGGCTCGTGGTGAGGCTAAGAAGTGTCGTAAAGTCTACGGGCTGGAGCAGAAGGACCAGTGGTGTACAGCCTGTCGATGGAAAAAAGCCTGTCAGCGATTCCCCGACTGAAAACAGACACACAGAGGTGGACGAGTGGACGAGGACCAACAGACTTGAATCAAACAGAGGATGGACTGTTTAAACCAGGGCCTGAGAGCCATAGAGAAACAACTGGACTGTTCCCACATGGGTTTTGTTTTTTACTTTGTTCTTGTTTAGATTCTTTCCTAAAGGAATGCACGTGGACTGTGGTGTGTTCTGACCCCCTGACGCTCTGACCTCTGACCCCCTGACCTCTGACCCCTGACCCTCCACCTTTGGACTGATGTTGACCATGTGACCATGTGCTCCTCCTTTCTCCAGAGCTGCTCTGTTCTCCACTGGACTCATCTGCTCCTGTGATGTCAGGTTCTTCTGACCTTCTCTTCCAGTGGTTCTACGGTGGTTCTACGGTGGTTCCACAGTGGTTCTACGGTGGTTCCACAGTGGTTCAATGATGGTTCCACAGTGGTTCCACGGTGGTTCTACGGTGGTTCCACAGCTGTTCCACAGTGGTTCCACCATGGTTCTATGGTGGTTCCACAGTGGTTCTATGGTGGTTCCACGGTGGTTCTAATGTACTTTCTATGTTTTCCTTTCAGTTCCGTTGGAGTGTTTTCTATCATTTTGTTCTGCTCATGTGTCAGGGCTGACTCTGGGTTCTTTCGTGGATCATCCTGGGGTTTTTTTTTTTTGGTTCTGTTTTTTGATCAATTGTTTTTTTGTTTTTTTTGAGGGGGGGGGGGTTTGGTTCTTTTTTGGATTGTCCTGTTTTTTTTTCTGCTCTTGGTTGGATAAACTCTCTCACAGAATAAGCTCCGTTTGGTTGGACTCCACCAAATTTCTTCCATGTGCTGGACACTGGACAGTGGAGAGTGGACACTGGACAGTGGACACTGGACAGAGGACTTCCTTCCTGTCGCATGATAGCAGTTTGATGTGAGGCAGTGGAGGCATGGCAGTGGAGGCGTGGCAGTGGGAGGAGCTTTAGGGACAGAGTTTGGAACAGCAATAAATAAAAGGAACTAAACTGTCAAACACATTAAATAAAAGGCACTGAGTACTGGACGGGGTGGGTTTGTGTGTATGTGAGTATGTTTGTGTGTGTGAGTATGTTTGTGTGTGTTTGTGTGTGTTTTGTGCAGATGACAGTGGACCATAGAAATCCCAAACTAGTTTATTGTTCTTTGTACATTTGATGCAGTCTCAGTTACAGTGGAATGGGTCACATGGCGCAAAACGGTCCGATCTTCACTAATGTCCATGTTTACATGTTTAAAACACAAACACACACACACACACACGTGTTCAGACTGTTGTGTTACTGCCCACACACACACACACACGTTCAGACTGTTGTGTTACTGCCCACACACACACACACGCACACACACACGTGTTCAGACTGTTGTGTTACTGCCCACACACACACACACACACACGTGTTCAGACTGTTGTGTTACTGCCCACACACACACACACACAGTTTGACTGTACAGACGTTCAACACACGACAAAAGAAGTAAAACCAGGAATCTGAACTGAACAGAACCTTCATCTGGACTTCACTGACCACAGCTGACTACAGCTGACCACACTGACCACAGCTGACCACACCCTTCTGCATGTACAGACAGTGGCCCACTGGACTGGATCCACCAGGACTGAAACCACCAGGACCGGTATCAGCAGGACCGGTATCAGCAGGACCAGACCCACCAGGACGTCCTTCCCATCCCATGGTCCAACACACACCCATTGAGCCAGGCAGGTTTCAGCCTCCTGTCACTACCGTCGCAGTTTGTCTGCTTTTATAATATTTGAAGTGAATTAATTTCAGGCCATTTTACAATAATTTATTTGCAGAGGAAAACAAATTGTGGATTATAATAATAATATAATTATAGTAATAATTTTGTTATTATATATATTATAATAATAATGTTATAATTATATATTATTCTATCTCCATCCAGAGCCCCTCCCACAGCTCCGCACTAGAGGGCAGTGTTGGTCCACTTACAGAAGGACGTTCATCCGTACACTCTGCTTTTCCAGTTTAGTTCAAGACTACGGCGGCATATTAATAAGTGTATTAGCACCGCATACGAACATACAAACACCTGTCAAACCACCAGAAACCAGAAGAAAGTCAAAGGAAAATGTCCAGATAAAACCTGTAATTTGATCAGAATAAAGTCAAAGACTAAAAGAGTCACAACTTTATTTCATAAACTTACGAGTCTTTTTGAATTCAACTTTTGTCATAAAATTACAGGTTTTATCTCTATATTTTCCAACTTTCTTCAGGTAGTGACAGGTGTTTTTTTTTTTTTTGGGGGGGGGGGGGGGGGGGGGGGTTGTTTTTTTTGTGGTTGTAATATGTCGTTGTTCCAGACAAACTGGTAAATTTGTCCTTTTCCTGTTGAGACACAAGTCCTTCAGTTGGACACAAACACCACAGTCCAAAAAAAGGACAGAAGACACGACTGAAGTCCTGCTAGGGATGGGAATAAGATAAGAATTTAACCATTCTGATTCCATTATCAATTTTATCAATTGATCCGATTCTCTTATGGATTCTCATTGGGTGAGGAAATAAAAGAGTCCAAACAGGTGTGTTTGCATGAACTGTCTGTTATATTTCCATCTGCACAGAAAAGACAACATATACAGTATGAACAAATAAGAACAAGTGTTCAAAGAACACAAACCTCCACCAAACACCAAGAACCTGGGGTGCATGTGTGGATCCACTATTTCAATGTTCAGTGTAAATGTCCACAGAGTCCACATTCCACAGTGGATGTGGACAATTTAGTTCCAGATACAAGAGATTGTTCTAAGCTACAGGTGGATCCAATTGGAGGAGAATCAGAGTCGTTTAGAATTTTGGAAAATGTCTCGATGACAGATGGAAAACTGTAGATGTTGTGACCTTGCTGTGACATTGAACTTTGTCCTACTGGGACCAAAATGGACTGGGTTGGTCCCAGGGCCTAGGCCTATCTGTGGGGAAGATCTGGGAAAGATGGGTGGAAGAGTTTTACACTGAAGATGAAAACAAACAAACAGCAAAATGATCACAATACCTCCTAGTGGAGGTAACAACAGATGATGCCAGGCCTGGTTTGGGGGGGCGTACAGTGAAAGTAAAACTACAGACTCTTTACTAATTCCTCCAGTTCTCAGAAAGAACCGGTTCTGGATTCCCATCCCTAAGTCCCGCCCACACATGCAAAAGTGCGTTTGTGGTCACATGTCAGCTGTGCTCCACCTCCTTCTACCACCACACAGAAGTGCGTTCACTGCTCGTCTGTAATCCTTTTATTGGACATGATGTGTGTAAACATGGAGGACATGACAGTCATACAGTCCTGGGGGCAGGTCCTTAAGATGGACATGGTCATGTAACTGTTCAAACTGGACTGGCAGCTGATTGGCTGCGGTACCGGTGGGATGGACATATGGACAAAGGGTGTCGCTGTTACAGCTGGTTCCGCCTCCATGCCCTACCGGCGCTGGCTCCGCCTCCGCCGCCGTTGAACCTGGCGCCGCTGCGGCTGCTCCTCAGGCCCAGGTACTGCCGCAGCAGCTGGTTCACCCGTTTCTGACTGTTCCATTTACGCGCTGATTTCCGCACTCCTATGAAGCCGCCGTAGCGCTTCTGCAGGGCCCGGACAGGCGGGGCGCCGCCCATCAGCTTCCTGTAGCCGTGGCGCCCCCTCTGGAAGCCCCCGAAGCGCTTGGACAACGCCACCGCCTCGGAGACGCCGTCCTCGGAGACGCCGTCCTCGTCCTCTTCGGTCTCTGCGTTCCAGTCGTCCCTGGGCTTCCTGTCCCCATCCAGACTCAGACCCAGATCCAGACCAGGACCCAGACCCAGACCCAGACCCTCCTCAGAGGATCCCAGCTGCTCAGACGGCCCCTCCTCCTCCTGTAGCAGCTCCTCCCCCTCCTGCAGTAGCTCCTCCCCCTCTGAGGTCACGTCCACCTGCTCTCCGTCTCTCTTGAACAGGAATGAAGGTCGGACCGCCCGTTTGCACACCTCCCATGTGAGGGACGAGGTCACATGACCCTCACACTCCAGCAAACACACCTGCAAAAACACACAAGGAAGGGGTGGAGCTAAAGTTTACAGAAGTAACACACAAGGAAGGGGCGGAACTAAAGTTTACAGAAGTAACACACAAGGAAGGGGCGGAGCTAAAGTGTACAGAAGAAACACACAAGGAAGGGGTGGAGCTAAAGTGTACAGAAGAAACACACAAGGAAGGGGCGGAGCTAAAGTGTACAGAAGAAACACACAAGGAAGGGGTGGAGCTAAAATTTACAGAAGTAACACACAAGGAAAGGGCGGAGCTAAAGTGTACAGAAGTAACACACAAGGAAGGGGCGGAGCTAAAGTGTACAGAAGTAACACACAAGGAAAGGGCGGAGCTAAAGTTTACAGAAGTAACACACAAGGAAGGGGCGGAGCTAAAGTTTACAGAAGTAACACACAAGGAAGGGGCGGAACTAAAGTTTACAGAAGTACCACACAAGGAAGGGGCGGAGCTAAAGTTTACAGAAGTAACACACAGGGAAGGGGCGGAGCTAAAGTGTACAGAAGAAACACACAAGGAAGGGGCGGAGCTAAAATTTACAGAAGTAACACACAAGGAAAGGGCGGAGCTAAAGTGTCCAGAAGTAACACACAAGGAAGGGGCGGAGCTAAAGTTTACAGAAGTAACACACAAGGAAGGGGCGGAGCTAAAGTGTACAGAAGTAACACACAAGGAAAGGGCGGAGCTAAAGTGTACAGAAGTAACACACAAGGAAAGGGCGGAGCTAAAGTTTACAGAAGTAACACACAAGGAAGGAGCGGAGCTAAAATTTACAGAAGTAACACACAAGGAAGGGGCGGAGCTAAAGTTTACAGAAGTAACACACAAGGAAGGGGCGGAGCTAAAGTGTACAGAAGTAACACACAAGGAAGGGGTGGAGCTAAAGTGTACAGAAGAAACACACAAGGAAGGGGCGGAGCTAAAATTTACAGAAGTAACACACAAGGAAGGAGCGGAGCTAAAATTTACAGAAGTAACACACAAGGAAGGGGCGGAGCTAAAGTTTACAGAAGTAACACACAAGGAAGGGGCGGAGCTAAAGTGTACAGAAGTAACACACAAGGAAGGGGTGGAGCTAAAATTTACAGAAGTAACACACAAGGAAAGGGCGGAGCTAAAGTGTCCAGAAGTAACACACAGGGAAGGGGTGGAGCTAAAGTTTACAGAAGTACCACACAAGGAAGGGGCGGAGCTAAAGTTTGCAGAAGTCAGTGAAGTGTCCACATAGACAGTCGGTGGTCCGACCTGGAACTGCTGAAACAGGAGTTTAGTGGAGTTTAGAGCAGGGGTCCTGGTCCAGTCCTGGTCCTGGAGGGCCAGTGTCCTGTATGTTTCAGATGGTTCCCTCTTCCAAACACCTGGGGCTCGTTTCTGGGTTCAACAGCGATCACAGCCGTTTGCGCGCCCTTCAGTGCAAATATTGAGCTAACGATGGGTCAGCGAATGCAGAGGCTTAACGAACGCAAAATCCATTTCTGAGAATAAAATTCAGTGAGCGGATCAGCCCTCACTCGGTAAATTCATTTTTATCGGGGCTAAATGACTATGGAATTATATTTGTGCCAGTTTCTTGAGCGAGCAATGATAGATTCTGAGCACACAATTAGAGATTTTGAGCACATAAAAATATATTTTGCAAGCATATCAATTCTATTTCAAAAAGAAATTATGCTTGAGCAAAAAAAAAATCAATATTGTGCTCCATAAATGCGTTTGCGTGTTAGTTTTACTCATAATGTTCTCTCACAAATTCTTTCCGTGGCGCACAAACAGAGCGCTGCGCTCGCTCACTTTCCCCTTCCCTCTCTCGCTCAACCTCCCTCTCCCTGCGCGCTCAGGTTGTCGTGTCCGCACGCTCAACTTGACACACACGTTACAATTGTGCCACAAAACCAACCAATCGGAGAGCTTGCGGAAGTACACTCTGATTGGCTGTTCGCTCTCCAATTAGCTCGCTAGTTACATTTACCCGAGACAATAAACATAATAATAATAATAAATACTGGCTGAAGTTTGTGTAGAATCAATTCCTCCTCTTCCGGTCCGTGTCTGTCTCATTGAGCGCTTTTTTTTGGGGGGTAAATGTAACTAGCGAGCTAATTGGAGAGCGAACAGCCAGTCAGAGTGTACTTCCGCAAGCTCTCCGATTGGTTGGTTTTGTGGCACAATTGTAACGTGTGTGTCAAGTTGAGCGTGCGGACATGACAACCTGAGCGCACAGGGAGAAGGGAGGTTGAGTGAGAGAGGGAAGGGGAAAGTGAGCGAGCGCAGCGCTCTGTTTGTGCGCCACGGAAAGAATTTGTGAGAGAACATTATGAGTAAAACTAACACGCAAACGCATTTATGGAGCACAATATCAATTTTTGTTTGCTCAAGTGTGATTCCTTTTTGAAATATAATTGATGTGCTTGCAAAAATATATTTTTATGTGCTCAAAATCTCTAATTGTGTGCTCAGAATCTATCATTGCTCGCTCAAGAAACTGGCACAAATATAATCCTATAAATGTCCATGGGAAAAATCTGATATCATTAAAGATTTTGTTAAACTGTTAAAAATCTTCTTTTTCAAATGTAAAAAATATTTCAAAGGAAATCCATGACAGAAACAAAGTGAAATGAAGCCACAGAATACGTCCTCCTTCTAATGTGGACCTCTGAGGTCTGCGTTAAAATCAGCTCTTTAACGAGGAACTGGGCAAGCGCACACTTTGAACCAACTAGCCCAGAAACGGGATAGAGCATTTTGTGTCGCATTGGACTTAACGAACACACAAATGCATTTTGTGTTGCGTTAGTTGTTAACGAACAAAGAGCGAGCCCAGAAGCGGAATAGCACAAAATACGTTAAATGGACACATTTTGCATTGCGCTGGGCTTAACGATTTAACAAACTAGTGCAGAAACGAGCCCCTGGTTGAGAGGATCAGCTGATCATGCAGCTCTGCAGAAGCCTAATACTGACCTTCAGGTGTGATGGAACAGGAAGCATGTACAACATGCAGGACAGCGGCCCTCCAGGACCAGGACTGGACAGCCCCTGTTTAGAGGAACAGATGGACATGGAGATCCAGAGTCCTGGTAGAAAACAAACCCCTGGAGTCCCAGACTTTAGCCCACATATGTCTGAGTTCATTCAGATGAGGACAGTCATATACAGTTCTGTCATGTGCACATTTCATACATGACCCACATTAAACAGTGTCAGACCTGTTAGTGCAGTTTTAAACACATGGGTCAGATCCACCTCTGTGGACTGTGCTGGTTCAACGGTTCATTCCAACACTGGTTCCAAACACAATGGGTTTGGATTTGGCTTTTCTATCTGTCATCCTTCAGATGCAGATGTAGGTCCAGTCCTAAACACGTGGGGTCTGTCCCTCTGTCCCTGAGATGGCATCCTCACCTCTGACTGTCACAGGAGCTAATGGAGCTAACGTTTGTGCTGCATTCAGTGTACACTACTGGTCCAAAGTTTTCGACCAGCCCAGTTTTTCCAGTTTTGTCTTGAAATTCCAGCAGTTCCAGTCCAATAATCAGCTTGAAAAACAACTTCCAGTTGCAGGTTTGATCAGTCCATCAGCCCTTCTTCCAGTCTCCAGTAGTCCCAGTCCAGTTTCAGTGCCTTTGGATGCTGAAGGAAACTGGACTTCCTGACACCTGGACTTTCTTGGACATTTCTCTGGAGGACACACCTCCATTTTTCCCTCTTCTGATGCTCTGTCTCTCTTCTCTGGTTCATTCCTTTTCCTCTTTTCCATTTTTACAGTACCACACTCCTTTCTTCAGTCCAGTCCTGTTCCAGTCCTGCTCCATGGGTCTGGTACCACAGTGTGTTCCACACTCCTGTTCTGCAGACACAGGGGGTGGAAGGAATTCACAAACGTTGGGACACCTGCAGGAATTGAACCACCAACTTTCCAGACTGGATCAACCTCCACTGCTGCAGAACTGCTTTCAGTTTTAACCCATTTCTTGTTCTCCTTTTTGTAGAATTCTGAAATGTACTTTATTTTTATTTTTCAGTTTTGTTTAACCTTACCGTTTTGTTTTGTTTTGTTTTTTTCCTCTGTCAGTTCACTCTGACCTTTGAACCATTTACAGCTGTTTATTGGACTGGAACTGCTGGAATTTACAGACAAAACTGGAACAAACTGGGCTGGTCTAAAACATTGGACCGGTAGTGTATGTGGAAAATCATAACGTCATATCCCAGTCAGGTGTCCATCATTTATTATTGTGACATACACTTCTACTGAATGATTGACAGCAGCAAATTAAAAAGAAACTGAAGACTGAGTCTGAAGGACACACAGTTACTGACGTCTGTTCTGACGGAATGAACATTTTCCATCAGATTTCTGTTTGATAAGTTTGTGATGTTGAAATGATATGAGGAGTTTCACAAATGAACTGTTTTGATATGGGAGGGGGTTTGTCCTTTAACCCTTAAAGACCCAAATGTCCACCTTTAACCCTTAAAGACTCCTTAAAGGCTCCTTAAAGACTCCTACAGTAGGTCTGTGTGGAAGCTGCTGACTCACTCCACTGAAGTGTCCATAAATGGACAGAACCCATAATAATCCTTTTCCTCTGACACAGTAAACACACCTGAACTGAACTGAGCTGCACCACATTTACACTCCCCCCCCCCCCCCCCACACACACACACAAATCCATTTCCTGCTCCAGTTTGGTTCAAATCAGATAAATCACATTGTTGTGAGAAAACCAGAGCACAGGGAGTTCCACCCACAACCCATCAACGATAATTAATTATCCACATAAATGAAATGGGCACACCAGTGGATTTTGGGGGGGGGGCATATGTGTGTGTATGTGTGTGTGTATGTGTGTCGGAAACAATGGGTCTGTTGAGCTGAGCAGACGAGTCAGTCAGCGCTCATGGTTCCACCTGCACCACTCTATTATAGACTTCCATCAGAACCTCCACTCTATTCCACAGTTCGATCAGAACCTGGGGGCGGTCTCAGCTGTCTGTGTGCACATCATTATCAGTGGAATTAAACGTCCGACCTGCCGCCGCTCATAGACAGACTATTTTTACACTGCCGTCCTCCGCTGTGTTTGGAAATGAGATGAGTTTGAGTTCAGAGTCAGCGCAGGTTTGGACCGAACAGGTGGAGCTTCCAACAAACACTGAAAAACGAAAAAAAAAAGAGCCTTTGGGTCCGACAGAGTCAGGGTTTGACAGGAAATATGAAGAAGAGATGAGCTGAGCCGCTCGGTCTATGTTCCTACCCTCACCTATGATCATGAGCTTTGGGTCAGGACCCAAAGGACCTGATGCAAGTGGTCCAAATGAGCTTCCTCCGTAGGGTGGGTGGGTCCGCCCTTAGGGAGAGGGGAATGAACTCAGTCACCAGGGAGGAGCTTAGAGTAGAGCCGCTGCTCCTCCACATCCAGAGGAACCAGCTGAGGTGGATCAGACATCTGGTTCAGATCCTCCTGGACTCCTCCCTGGGGAGGTGTTCTGGGCATGTCCCACCAGGAGGAGACCTGAGGGAAGACCTAGGACACACTGGCAGTGGTCTGCAGTGTTTACACAGCGCCTTTTAGTATCTGGTCCCCAGTCCTGGAACCTCAATGGAGGTGGTACCAAAAAAACTAGTACCAGTACCAGATTCCAGGTCCTTTTATATAATGGAAACACAAAATGGATGAGTCGAGTCGAGTCAAGCCGGTACCACGTAGTGGAAACGAGCATCAGACGGTTGTGCACACACATCAGACGGTCGTGCACACACATCAGACGGTCGTGCACACACATCAGACGGTCGTGCACACACATCAGACGGTCGTGCACACACATCAGACGGTCGTGCACACACATCAGACGGTCATGCACACGTACCATGGTGTTGAAGGTCTGCTGCAGCTGCTGCTGCTGCAGGATCAGACCACAGGCCACACACTGGCCCTGGCAGTCCGAACGCCCAGGGCTGAACAGGCATGGCAGCAGCACCACCAGGCACCACACAGGGATCTTCATGGTTCAGCACGCCCACAGGCCACTGCCGCCTGGAGCTCAGCAGGTACCAGATCCAACAGCAGTCTGGAGCTCAGCAGGTACCAGGGTCCACAGTCGTCTGGAGCTCAGCAGGTACCAGAACCAACAGCAGGGTCCACAGTAGTCTGGGGGGGGGGTGCCAAAACCTGAGTCCAGCCTGCAGAGTGGAAGCACACACAGGACCAGGAATGAGGAAGGAACCAAAGGAAGAGTGCACCTGTTCAGATTGACAGAGGACACTGTCAGGACATGGACGGACAGTCAGAGGTGGAGAAAGGACAGTGTCCAACCAACACCAAGAGACAAGTGGACAATGAGGTATGGAAGAGGAAGACTGAGGACAAGTGAGGCAAGAAACCAGGAGACACAGTACTGAGAGGATGGATGGATGGATGGATGGGGTGCGCACAAGTTATGTTTTAATGTTGTTCCCAGTGACTCCCTCCATGTGCAGGGGGCGTGGTCTGCTTTGACAAACTAATTCAGAGTGTTTGTGATTGGTGGATGTCTGCAGTGTTGGGAATATCAGTGTTAAAAATAACAGCGTTACTAACGCCGTTATTATTTTCCAGTAACGGGTAATCTAATGAATCCCTGTTTGAAACGTTCGAACGCCATTACTGTTAGCATCAGTGAAATGTGGTGCATTACTACGCACTGATATCTAACAGCTGTTATCTGTCCTGACTCAGCCAGGCTGTGGTGTGACGTTCATGGACGAGTCGAGTCTTTTGAACGGCTCTTTAAAGTGAACAATAAGAACCGATTTGTTGCAGAGGGAGGAGCCACTGAAAAAAGTGCAGATGTGGATTAACTGGAGGAGCATCTGCTTCTACACTATATTTCCAACAGTATTCCCTCTCCTGCTTTGACTCCCATATGAATGTCAGGTCCATCCCATTCCTAGTCTATGGGTTCAGTCTGACGTGGCTCCACCCTTTGCAGCTCTAACAGCTTCAACTCTTCTGGGAAGGCTGTCCACAAGGTTTACGAGTGTGTTCATGGGAATTTTGGACCATTCTTCCAGAAGCGCATTTGTGAGGTCCCACACTGATGTTGGACAGAAGGCCTGGCTCTCAGTCTGCGCTCTAATTCATCCAAAGGTGTTCTATGGGGTTGAGGTCAGGACTGTGTGCAGGCCAGTCCAGTTCATCCACACCAGACTCTGTCCTCCATGTCCAAACGGACCTTGCTTTGTGCACTGGTGCACAGTCATGTTGGAAGAGGAAGGGGCCGGCTCCAAACTGTTCCCACAAAGTTGGGAGCGTGGAATTGTCCCAAATGTCTTGTTCTGCTGAAGCATTCCCAGTTCCTTTCACTGGAACTAAGGGGCCCAGCCCAGCTCCTGAAAAACAACCCCACACCATAACCCCCCCTCCACCGAACTTTACACTCTGCACAATGCGCTCCCACAAGTATCGTTCTCCTGGAGACCGCCAAACCCAGACCCGTCCGTCAGATCGCCAGATGGAGAAGTGTGATTGGTCAGTCCAGAGAAGGCTCCTCCCCTGCTCTACAGTCCAGTGGCGGCGTGCTTTACACCACTGCATCCACCGCTGTGCATTGCACTTGCTGATGTATGGCTCGGATGCAGCCGCTCGGCCACGGAAACCCATTCCATGAAGCTCTGTGCACACTGTTCTGGAGCTAATCTGAAGGACACATGAAGTTTGGAGGTCTGTACCATTGACTCTGCAGACAGTCGTCCACCTCTTCACACTCTGCGCCTCAGCATCCGCTGACCCCGCTCCGTCAGTTTCCGTGGCCTACCACTGCGTGGCTGAGTCGCCGTCGTTCCCAAACACTTCCACTTTCTTATAATCCAGCTGACTGTGGAATATTTAGGAGCCAGGAAATGTCACCACTGGATTTGTGTCACAGGTGGCATCCTATCACAGTTCCACGCTGGAATTCACTGAGCTCCTGAGAGAGACCCATTCTGTCCCAAATGTTTGTAAAAGCAGTCTGCATGCCTAGGGCTGGATTTAATACACCTGTGGACATGGAAGGGACTGGAACAGCTGAGTCTGAGGATTGGGATGGGGGAGACAAGACTTTTGGAAATATAGTCTGGTGTGGATGAAATATTTAGTGTATAAATGCACATCTGCACTGATGAGGGGGAAAAGACAGGCCCTGGTGGACCCCAGCCGGGCCCCGGTGGACCCCAGCCTGGCCCCGGTGGACCCCAGCCTGGCCCCGATGGACCCCAGCCTGGCCCTGGTGGGCCCTGGTGGACCCCAGCCGGGCCCCAGTGGACCCCAGCCTCACCACAGTCCTGGTCTTCAGTACCTGTCTGCTGTTCTACTCTATAACTGACCTGTGAAACACGCTCAAAAATCAGTTTCCTTTTATATATTTGAAGGTTTATCTAAAAAGTAACCCAATAATTACTTTCCCTGGTAACTAATTACATCTATGAAGGACTCATTTATGATCTAAACCACAAATGTCAAACATGCGTCCTGGGGGCCAAATCTGGCCCACCAAAGGGTCCAGTCCGGCCCTTGGGATGAATTTATGAAATGCAAAAATTACATTGAAGATATTAATGATCCGTTTAGTTCAGGTTCCACATTCAGACCAATTTAACCTGAACTGTGTTGGACCAGTCAAATACTGTCAGAAGAACATAGAAATGATGACAACTGACAATGTTCCTCTTTGTAAATGTAAATATTTTCATGTATTTACACTAAAACAAAGTATAATTTCACAAAAAAAATGTGAATAACCTGAACAAATATGAACAACCTGAAATGTCTTCAAAGAAGTAAGTTTAATTTTAACAATATTCCACCTGTTATTAAATGTTTTGTGTGTTTGTAGATCCACTGTGATCTGTCAGTTCTAATGTACATGTGGAAATGATAAACTGAGGCAGAATAGTGTTCAAATTACACTGAGTTTTTCAGTTCATGTTATTCACATCTTTTGAAAGGATAGTTTGCAGATGAAAACCTTTTCATAATGTAAATTTACTGTTTTTGCTGTAAAATATAGAGAAAAGTTTGGAGTTGACATCATTTCTATATTATTCTGTTATTATTTGACTGGTTTGGCCCACTGCAGATCAGATTTAACTGAATGTGGAACTGAACTAACATGAGTTTGACAGAACTGAGCTAAATGTTTGTCTTAATGAATATCAGACGCTCTCAGAGTATTAAATGAGTCCATTTTAGAGTCAGTCCACAGATGCAGTATTCCATTAGTCCTCAGTATTCCGTCAGTCTTCAGTATTCCGTCAGTCCTCAGAGTTCGTCTTATCACTCGTTTCCTGCTTGAATTACTAAATTGGTCACAGCACTGATTTCTAAGCAGAAAAAAAGAGTCCCAACTTTTCTCCACTTTTCTCCATCCTAATAACTCCAAACTGAATCTATGGGGGGGGGGGGGTCATACCCCCCCCCCCCCCCCCCCTTGCTCTGTGCAGATAATCACTGGTTCTTCATGCTCATTTTACCACTGGTCCATGGGGGGGGTCATCCCCCCCCCCCCCCCCTCCTGCTCTGTGCAGATAATCACTGGTTCTTCATGCTCATTTTACCACTGGGCCATGTCGGCCATCTTTGCCTATAAATTTACTTCCTATCGGTAAGATTTCCCTCCATTTGAATAATGAGTCTGACAAAGCAGGCAGCTGATTGGACAATATATGATGGACTGTACGACAGGGGAGGGGCCCAATGGGGGAAGGGTCCTGTCCAAATATTCACATGTATCAGACAGATGTGTGTTCATATGAGTCTGGAGACAGACACAAATAAATATGAGTTCAGTCAAACGTTAAATGGATTTGATCTGAATCTGAATGAATCCGTTCAGACCGAATTAAAACAGAAATCCAACTGGACCAACAGGACTGGACTGTCCACACCAACAGGACTGGACTGTCCACACCAACAGGACTGGACTGTTCAACATCTGTCCACACTGAACAGATAGTATTTATGAACAGAGGATCCATGGATTCACAGACTGACCATGAGTTCAGGTCCAGATGAATCCAGACCAGGTCCAGATCAGGTCCAGATCCATGGATTCACAGATTGACCATGAGTTCAGGTCCAGGGTTAGGGTTAGGACCTGGACTCATGGTCAATCTGTGAATCCATGGATCCTCTGTTCATAAATATGTCTGTTCAGTGTGAACAGATGCTGGACAGTCCAGTCCTGTTGGTGATATCAGACCGAACACTGGTCCAGTTGGATTTATGTTTGGAATTCTGTCTAAACTGATTCATTCATATTCAGGTCAAATACACACAACTGTAGTCTAATGTACACACATACACTACTGGTCAAAAGTTTTAGAACACCCCAATTTTGCAGGTTTGATAAGTCCATCAGCCCTTCTTCCAGTCTTCAGTAGTCTTCTTCCAGTCTTTAGTAGTCTTCAGTAATCTTCAGTAGTCTTCTTCCAGTCTTCAGTAGTCTTCAGTAGTCTTCTTCCAGTCTTCAGTAGTCTTCAGTAGTCTTCAGTAGTCTTCTTCCAGTCTTCAGTAGTCTTCTTCCAGTCTTCAGTAGTCTTCTTCCAGGCTTCAGTAGTCTTCAGTGGTCTTCAGTAGTCTTCTTCCAGTCTTCAGGAGTCTTCTTCCAGTCTTCAGTAGTTCCACTGGTGCTGTTTCATGGTCCAGCCTCTATTTCTGATTCTGAAGTCTCACCAATGGCTTTAGCTGCAACTGGACCCATCAGACCTGCACCTGTTCAGTCTGTTCAATGTAAACTCATCTGTTCACTCTGTTCAGTGTAAACCCATCTGTTCAGTGTGTTCAGTGTAAACTCTTCCTCTCTTCCTCCTCCTCTCTCTTCTCTCTTCTTTCAGCTGTTGTCCTGTCAGTCTCCTCTCCTCCTCCTCTATGACCTCCTCTCTTCCTCCTCCTCTCTCTTCTCTCTTCTTTCAGCTGTTGTCCTGTCAGTCTCCTCTCCTCCTCCTCTATGACCTCCTCTCTTCCTCCTCCTCTCTCTTCTCTCTTCTTTCAGCTGTTGTCCTGTCAGTCTCCTCTCCTCCTCCTCTATGACCTCCTCTCTTCCTCCTCCTCTCTCTTCTCTCTTCTTTCAGCTGTTGTCCTGTCAGTCTCCTCTCCTCCTCCTCTATGACCTCCTCTCTTCCTCCTCCTCTCTCTTCTCTCTTCTTTCAGCTGTTGTCCTGTCAGTCTCCTCTCCTCCTCCTCTATGACCTCCTCTCTTCCTCCTCCTCTCTCTTCTCTCTTCTTTCAGCTGTTGTCCTGTCAGTCTCCTCTCCTCCTCCTCTATGACCTCCTCTCTTCCTCCTCCTCCTCTTCTCTCTTCTTTCAGCTGTTGTCCTGTCAGTCTCCTCTCCTCCTCCTCCTCTATGACCTCCTCTCTTCCTCCTCCTCTCTCTTCTCTCTTCTTTCAGCTGTTGTCCTGTCAGTCTCCTCTCCTCCTCCTCTATGACCTCCTCTCTTCCTCCTCCTCTCTCTTCTCTCTTCTTTCAGCTGTTGTCCTGTCAGTCTCCTCTCCTCCTCCTCTATGACCTCCTCTCTTCCTCCTCCTCTCTCTTCTCTCTTCTTTCAGCTGTTGTCCTGTCAGTCTCCTCTCCTCCTCCTCTATGACCTCCTCTCTTCTCCTCCTCTCTCTTCTCTCTTCTTTCAGCTGTTGTCCTGTCAGTCTCCTCTCCTCCTCCTCCTCTATGACCTCCTCTCTTCTCCTCCTCCTCTCTCTTCTCTCTTCTTTCAGCTGTTGTCCTGTCAGTCTCCTCTCCTCCTCCTCTATGACCTCCTCTCTTCCTCCTCCTCTCTCTTCTCTCTTCTTTCAGCTGTTGTCCTGTCAGTCTCCTCTCCTCCTCCTCTATGACCTCCTCTCTTCCTCCTCCTCTCTCTTCTCTCTTCTTCAGCTGTTGTCCTGTCAGTCTCCTCTCCTCCTCCTCTATGACCTCCTCTCTTCCTCCTCCTCTCTCTTCTCTCTTCTTTCAGCTGTTGTCCTGTCAGTCTCCCTCCTCCTCCTCTATGACCTCCTCTCTTCCTCCTCCTCTCTCTTCTCTCTTCTTTCAGCTGTTGTCCTGTCAGTCTCCTCTCCTCCTCCTCTATGACCTCCTCTCTTCCTCCTCCTCTCTCTTCTCTCTTCTTCAGCTGTTGTCCTGTCAGTCTCCTCTCCTCCTCCTCTATGACCTCCTCTCTTCCTCCTCCTCTCTCTTCTCACTTCTTTCAGCTGTTGTCCTGTCAGTCTCCTCTCCTCCTTCCCTCTATGACCTCCTCTCTTCCTCCTCCTCTCTCCTCTCGTCTTTCAGCTGTTGTCCCTGTCAGTCTCCTCTCCTCCTCCTCTATGACCTCCTCTCTTCCTCCTCCTCTCTCTTCTCTCGTCTTTCCGCTGTTGTCCTGTCAGTCTCCCCTCCTCCTCCTCTATGACCTCCTCTCTTCCTCCTCCTCTCTCTTCTCTCTTCTTTCAGCTGTTGTCCTGTCAGTCTCCTCTCCTCCTCCTCTATGACCTCCTCTCTTCCTCCTCCTCTCTCCTCTCTTCTTTCAGCTGTTGTCCTGTCAGTCTCCTCTCCTCCTCCTCTATGACCTCCTCTCTTCCTCCTCCTCTCTCTTCTCTCTTCTTTCCGCTGTTGTCCTGTCAGTCTCCTCTCCTCCTCCTCTATGACCTCCTCTCTTCCTCCTCCTCTCTCTTCTCCCTTCTTTCAGCTGTTGTCCTGTCAGTCTCCTCTCCTCCTCCTCTATGACCTCCTCTCTTCCTCCTCCTCTCTCCTCTCTTCTTTCAGCTGTTGTCCTGTCAGTCTCCTCTCCTCCTCCTCTATGACCTCCTCTCTTCCTCCTCCTCTCTCTTCTCTCTTCTTTCAGCTGTTGTCCTGTCAGTCTCCTCTCCTCCTCCTCTATGACCTCCTCTCTTCCTCCTCCTCTCTCCTCTCTTCTTTCAGCTGTTGTCCTGTCAGTCTCCTCTCCTCCTCCTCTATGACCTCCTCTCTTCTCCTCCTCTCTCTCTCTCTTCTTTCCGCTGTTGTCCTGGTCAGTCCCTCTCCTCCTCTATGGACCTCCTCTCTTCCTCCTCCTCTCTCTTCTCTCTTCTTTCAGCTGTGTACTGTCAGTCTCCTCTCCTCCTCCTCTATGACTCCTCTCTTCCTCCCCTCTCTCTCCTCTCTTCTTTCAGCTGTTGTCCTGTCAGTCTCTCTCCTCCTCCCTCTATGACCTCCTCTCTTCCTCCTCCTCTCTCTTCTCTCTTCTTTCAGCTGTTGTCTGTCAGTCTCCTCTCCTCCTCCTCTATGACCTCCTCTCTTCCTCCTCCTCTCTCTTCTCTCTTCTTTCAGCTGTTGTTCTGTCAGTCTCCTCTCCTCCTCCTCTATGACCTCCTCTCTTCCTCCTCCTCTCTCTTCTCCTCTTCTTTCAGCTGTTGTCCTGTCAGTCTCCTCTCCTCCTCCTCTATGACCTCCTCTCTTCCTCCTCCTCTCTCTTCTCTCTTCTTTCAGCTGTTGTCCTGTCAGTCTCCTCTCCTCCTCCTCTATGACCTCCTCTCTTCCTCCTCCTCTATGACCTCCTCTCTTCCTCAGCTGTTGTCCTGTCAGTCTCCTCTCCTCCTCCTCTATGACCTCCTCTCTTCCTCCTCCCTCTCTTCTCTCTTCTTTCAGCTGTTGTCCTGTCAGTCTCCCTCCTCCGCCTCTATGACCTCCTCTCTTCCTCCTCCTCTCTCCTCTCTTCTTTCCGCTGTTGTCCTGTCAGTCTCCTCTCCTCCTCCTCTATGACCTCCTCTCTTCCTCCTCCCTCCTTCTCTCTCTTCTTTCAGCTGTTGTCCTGTCAGTCTCCTTATCCTCCTCTATGACCTCCTCTCTTCCTCCTCCTCTCTCTTCTTCTCTTCTTTCAGCTGTTGTCCTGTCATGTCTCCTCTCCTCCTCCTCTATGACCTCCTCTCTTCCTCCTCCTCTCTTCTTCCTCTCTTTCAGCTGTTTGTCCTGTCAGTCTCCTCTCCTCCTCCTCTATGACCTCCTCTCTTCCTCCTCCTCTCTCTTCTCTCTTCTTTCAGCTGTTGTCCTGTCAGTCTCCTCTCACTCTAGCTGTTTTCTGTCCTAAACTCTTCTTCTTCTTCTGTTGTGTCTGTGCTTCTTCCAGACCTCTTCTGTCTGCATTTCCAGTCCAGTTTCAGTGCCTTTGGATGCTGAAGGAAACTGGACTTCCTGACACCTGGACTTTCTTGGACATTTCTCTGGAGGACACACCTCCATTTTTCCCTCTTCTGATGCTCTGTCTCTCTTCTCTGGTTCATTCCTTTTCCTCTTTTCCATTTTTACAGTACCACACTCCTTTCTTCAGTCCAGTCCTGTTCCAGTCCTGCTCCATGGGTCTGGTACCACAGTGTGTTCCACACTCCTGTTCTGCAGACACAGGGGGTGGAAGGAATTCACAAACGTTGGGACACCTGCAGGAATTGAACCACCAACTTTCCAGACTTGATCAACCTCCACTGCTGCAGAACTGCTTTCAGTTTTAACTCATTTCTTGTTCTCCTTTTTGTAGAATTCTGAAATGTACTTTATTTTTCAGTTTGGTTTAACCTTACCTTTTTTATTCCTCTGTCAGTTCACTCTGACCTTTGGACCATTTACAGCTGTTCATTAAACTGGAACTGATGGAATTTACAGACACAACTGGTACAAACTGGGCTGGTCTAAAACGTTGGACCGGTAGTGTATGTGCCTTCTACACGCCCATATTTGGACATCTTCCTGCCCCCCCCCCCCCCCCCCCCCCCCCCCCCCATAAGGTCCATTCACATCCCCCTACCCTGGAAAAACTGGGACAGCAGAGTTTGGGAACTCATTAGAGGAAGAGTAGCATTAGAAAACAGAAGTGTATGTGTCACAAATATAAAGAACCTTGGTTTCATAAATGAACATGAACATAAAAGCACAAAGGAAATGGGCTGGAGTGGAGGCTCTGACGTCTTTGTGCTGTGGGACCAGTCTGTCCGTCTGTCCGTCTGCACAAATGAATGCTTTTACCATGTTTGTGCTTCCATTAGACTTAACCAAGACCCTGAACATGTTATGCATTCTCAAGAGACAATCCATCAGGAAGCCATTTAGAAAAGCGAGCATTTAGAAAAGGAGCGTCAGTGTCGTGCATTTGGTTTGTTTTTAAGTTCAGCAGCAGCAGGCTGGATTTGGACTAATGTTCCAACAGGTGAATGGACGAGCACCTGTATATTTATAAAAGGAGTATCGGCGTCATGCGTATAGTTTTTTTTGTTTCTAAGTACAGCAGCAGGTTGGATTTGGGCTAATGTTCCAACAGGTTACTTCTGCTTTTTGTGATTCCAACAGGTGAATAGATGATGTCGTACTGGAGCTGAGAGGATTAACAAAGCTAATGGTGGGATGAATTAGCATTAGCAGCTCCAGTGGGGGTGGGGGGGTCTAAGGTGTCATGGATGTGAGAGGGGAGAATAAAAGCTGTGCTCTAATCACTGACAGACGGAGCTGCTGTGACTCACTCTATCTCCTCCATTAGTCGTCTGAACAGAAGCTAACGGTACAAAGCCGTGGGTCTGCTAATGCGCTGATAACCCCGGGGTCCCCTTCCCTCTTGTTCCCTTTTCGGATCCACCTTTCAGTTCTTGTCGCCCACTTTTTGCCTCAGTACTCCTTTTCTTCTTCCACTGCTATTTGTGTTGGCTCTTTGTTTCCTAATCCCTGAATTAGACGGTAACATTTGCATATGTGTGACGTCCAACACCTGAACGTCCACTGTATACGTTTATATATACACTACTGGTTTTAGACCAGCCCAGTTTGTTCCAGTTTTGTCTGTAAATTCCATCAGTTCCAGTTTAATGAACAGCTGTAAATGGTCCAAAGGTCAGAGTGAACTGACAGAGGAATAAAAAAGGTAAGGTTAAACCAAACTGAAAAATAAAGTACATTTCAGAATTCTACAAAAAGGAGAACAAGAAATGAGTTAAAACTGAAAGCAGTTCTGCAACAATGGAGGGTGATCAAACCTGGAAAGTTGGTGGTTCAATTCCTGCAGGTGTCCCAACGTTTGTGAATTCCTTCCACCCCCTGTGTCTGCAGAACAGGAGTGTGGAACACACTGTGGTACCAGACCCATGGAGCAGGACTGGAACAGGACTGGACTGAAGAAAGGAGTGTGGTACTGTAAAAATGGAAAAGAGGAAAAGGAATGAACCAGAGAAGAGAGACAGAGCATCAGAAGAGGGAAAAATGGAGGTGTGTCCTCCAGACAAATGTCCAAGAAAGTCCAGGTGTCAGGAAGTCCAGTTTCCTTCAGCATCCAAAGGCACTGAAACTGGACTGGAAATGTAGACAGAAGAGGTCTGGAAGAAGCACAGACACAACAGAAGAAGAAGAAGAGTTTAGGACAGAAAACAGCTGGAGTGAGAGGAGACTGACAGGACAACAGCTGAAAGAAGAGAGAAGAGAGAGGAGGAGGAAGAGAG
>NW_021941442.1:177337-233734 GCF_902148855.1 Sphaeramia orbicularis | reverse complement strand
TATATAATATATATATATATATATATATATAGTATATATATATGTATATACGATGTATATACGTATTATATAGACTGTATATATGTATTTATATATATATATATTATATATATATATATATAAATAAAATAGAGGTAAAGTTTGGAGTTGACATTATTCCTATATGATTTGTTTATTATTTGACTGGTTTGCCACACTGCAGGATCAGATTTACTGAATGTGGAACGGGACTAAACATGAGTTTGACAGACAGTGGTCTGTGAGGGAACAGTGTTGGTTCTGTCCTCATGGATCTGAGGTTTGATCTGAGGACAGATTGGACCTGGTTCTGTCCTCATTTACTGCTGACATAAAGTATGGCAGAAGGAAGACGCAGAACGATGCGATCTGTCCCTGAAGATTCAGCCCAAAGTCAGTTTAATCCACTTCTGGTTCTGAAGGTGATAGAACTGGAGGTAAACACAGAAACCAGATAATGGTCCTATCAGTCCATGAAGTACAAAGCAGAACCTGTTGGAACATGTTCTGACTCCTCCTCCTCTTGTCCACTTCCTGCTGGTTTAATTTCTCCTTCCTGTCCAAACGGCTGCAGCTCTGTGTCTCTGTGTGTCTCCATGAAGGTGAGGTTGGACCTGGTGGACCTGGTGGACCTGTTGGACCTGTTGGACCTGGTGGACCTGGTGGACCTGGTGGACCTGTTGGACTCTCACCTCCTTCATTGTGGCTTCTTTAACAGGGCTGTAAGTAAACATCGGTTCTGCAATTGTCAAACCTGCTGCCAGACGCTAGTCTGGTTTTTGTCTGTCTTTATGTTTTGTTGTCACTTCCTGTTTTATTTTGTTAAGTTTTCCCTCATGTGTCTTGTCTGTCGTCTTTACTTCCTGTTCGCTGATCATCCTGACCTCTGACCTGATTACCTGTCCGCCCTGATTTGCTCCACCTGTGTCTAGTTGTCTTCCCTCCCTTTTGTGTATTTAAACCCTGTCTCTTCCCTTTGTCAGTCCGCCGTTTGTAACTCTAGCAGTTCAGACCAGCGTTCTTGACCTCGTTGTTCGTTTGCCTGCCTGTTTTTGACCTGTTTTTGGATCCTCGGTTTTTCGTCTTTGCCTGCTCCCGTCTGGTTTGTCTGCCTCTCCTGATTCCTGGTTTTGACCTTCCGCCCTGACTAACCGGTACGTGAGTTTGTCTTGTCCTTATGTCCTGTTGCCCGAGTATTTGCCTGCCTGTGTATGACCTGTTTTCCGTCCCTGACCTCCCTTTGCTTCTCCCTAGTCGGGGAGAAACACCCCAAACCACCGTACAGGGAGACGGCTGTCGCACCTGATCCGAGAACGAATCAGAGGAGGATATCACCCACCATATCCTCAAGATTCTGTCACTGATCATTATTCTTCACCTGTGTGTGATAAATAAACCTTTGAATTATATTTTGGCGTTTGAGTTCTGCATTTGGATTCTGTGTTTGTACTCCGCCACCATTACATACAAAACTGCCCAAAGCATGAATCCAGCAGAACTCTCACAGGTCAAGGAGGCAATTCGATCTCAGGGGCACAGGCTAGGGGGACATGATCGAGGCTCTCCACACCCTACTCGACAAGATGAACCAGCTAACTACCAGGTCGCCATGCTCACTAGTACCCAAGCCGCGGCCGCGGCTGTGTCAAGTGAGAATCGGTCCACCTCTCGGCCTGTTCGAGACTCGGCTGATCGAACATTCCGGCACCTTCCAAGTACTCTGGTAATCCTGACACTTGTCGAGACTTTTTTACTCCAGATTCAGTTAATTTTGAGTCCCAACCTGTACGGTTTTGCTACAGACTCTGTAAGATTGCTTATGTGGCTAGTCTGCTGGAGGGGCCCCCTCTCAGCTACTTTAATGCTCTTTTTGAACAGGGTTCTCCTGCTGCCCTATCTTTTCGGCCCTGGTATCCGCACTTAAGCGGGTTTATGACCACCCGGTTCGGACCCAGTTTGCAGGTCATCAGATCATGAGGCTCACACAGGGGAGAACGAACCATCAGGCAGTATGTGAGCACCTTTCGTTCACTAGCAGTGGAATCAGGGTGGAACAACCAGGCCCTGATCACTGCCTTTTGTCCGGCCTTAATCGCTCTGTCGGCCGGGAGATGGCGCTCCGCAACCAGCTCACCTCCCTTAACGATATTACTGTCCGCAACAGGTACCCCTTGCCACTGATGTCTTCCGCCTTTGAACTGTTGCATGGTGCTAAAGTCTTCACTAAACTAGATCTTCGCAATGCCTACCACTTAGTTTGCATCAGGGATGGAGATGAGTGGAAGACGGCGTTCAATACCCTAGTGGCCATCACGAATATTTGGTGATGCCTTTTGGTCTGACCAACGCCCCTGCTGTCTTCCAGGCGTTGGTCAATGACGTTCTCAGAGACCATGCTTATGTTTTTGTGTTTGTTACCTGGACGATATTTTAATTTTTTCTCCAGATGAGGAAACCCACATTCAGCATGTCGACAAGTGCTTCAGAGACTCCTGGCAATCAACTGTTTGTCAAGGCAGAGAAATTGTGAATTTCACCAGCCTTCGGTGTCCTTTTTGGGCTTCATCATCTCTGAGGTAGCGTCCAGTGGACCCCGAAAGGTTAGTGCGGTCAGGGAGTGGCCGACTCCAGCCTCCAGAAAGGATGTTCAAAGATTTTTGGGTTTGCTAACTTCTATAGGAAGTTTATTCGGGGGTTCAGCAGTGTGGCTGCCCCCTGCATTCTCTCACCTCTTCCAAGTCTGTGTTCAGGTGGAGTCCCGAGGCTGAAAAGGCTTTTGACCACCGGAAGAGGGCGTTTTCCACGGCACCCATCCTGTCCGTTCCTGACCCAGCCCTGCAGTTCGTGGTGGAAGTCGACGCCTCGCTTTGGGTCGTTGGGGCGGTTATTTCACAACGCTCTCCTACTGATAACCAGACTCCACCCCTGCGCTTTTCTCTCTAAGAGATTGTCACCGGCCGAGAGGAATTATGACATTGGGAACCGTGAACTACTAGCTATTAAGGTGGCGCTGGAGGAGTGGCGCCATTGGTTGGAAGGGGACGGACGTGCCATTTCTTATCTGGACGGACCACAAGAACCTGGAGTATCTACGCTCAGCAAAGCGCCTCAACTCTCGTCAGGCCAGGTGGGCTCTATTCTTCATCCATTTTAACTCACCCTTTCTTACCGCCCTGGCTCTAAGAATGGGAAGCCGGATGCTCTCTCCAGGGTTTTCTCTCCTGACATTCCTTGTCTGAAACCTGAGACTATTCTGCCTAGTTCCTGTGTGGTAGGGGGGCTTTTCAGTGGGGGGTTGAGAAATTGGTCATGGAGGCCCTTAATGGACTGTGAAATTCCGGATGGCGTTCCGCCAGACCGTCTGTTTGTCCCTCCGCACCTTCGTTCTCAGGTGATCCAATGGGGCCATGCGTCAAAGATGGCGTTGCCATCGGGGTGAAGAGGACCTTGTTTGTGGTAAAACAGCGCTTTTGGTGGCCTGCCCTGGAAAGGAGGATTGCAGAATATGTGTCCGCCTGTCCTGTGTGCGCTGCTTGTAAGGCCTCATAAGGCTCCCATGGGGGAGCTGTGTCCTTTGCATGTCCCCAAAGACCCTGGTCGGAACATCGCCCTGGATTTTGTGACGGTTTGCCCCTGTCTAATGGAACACGGTGGTTCTCACCGTAGTGGATAGATTTTCCAAGATGGTGCATTTATTCCCGTGCCTAAACTGCCCTCGGCTAAAGAGACAGCGGAGGCGCTATTGACTCATGTTTTTCGCCTGCATGGTTTCCCCAGAGACGTGGTCTCCGATAGGGGCCTCAGTCATTGCCAGTTTTTGGAAAGCCTTTTGTTCTCATTGTTGGTGCTTCTGTCCCAGTCTGTCTTCTGGTTTTCACCCGCAGTCCAATGGCCAAACGGAGAGGCTGAACCAGGTCCTGGAAGTGGGTCTCCGTGTGCTGGCCTCCCAGAATCCCGCCTCCTGGAGCCGTCATCTGTTGTGGGTGGAGTTCGCCCATAATTCACTGCCCAGTGCTTCCTCTGGGCTGTCACCTTTCCATGTGGTTTATGGTTATCAGCCGCCCTTGTTTCCGTCCTTGGAGAAGGAGGTGGGCGTGCCCTCGGCCCTGGCTCTCATCCACCGTTGCAAGAGGACTTGGACTCGAGCTAGACAAGCCCTATTGAAGGCGTCAGGCCATTACAAGATCTCGGCGGATGCCCATAGGAGCCCCGCTCCTGTTTACCATCCTGATCAGAGGGTTTGGCTATCCGCTAAACACCTCCCTCTCCGGATAGAGAGTCGCAAGTTGGCACCCAGGTTTGTTGGTCCATTCCCTATCTCGAAAATTATTAATCCTGTTTCTGTTCGCCTGAAGTTACCAAGGTCCATGAGAATCCATCCCACCTTTCACGTCAGCCAAATTAAACCCGTGAAGGAAAGTCGTCTGGTCCCGCCCACCCAACCTCCTCCCCCTCCTCGGGTGATTGACGGGGATCCAGCTTACACGGTCCGGCATTTGATGGCAGCTCGGCGCCGGGGGAGAGGGTTCCAATACCTTGTGGACTGGGAGGGTTATGGACCTGAGGAGCGCTCCTGGGTGCCAGCATCCCGCATCCTGGACCCGGACCTTATCCGACAGTTTCATCGAAGCCATCCTGATGTCCCTGGTCCGTCTGGTGCCGTCCCTAGGAGGGGGGGGTACTGTCATACCTGCTGCCAGACGCTAGTCTGGTTTTGTCTGTCTTTGTGTTTTGTTTGTCACTTCCTGTTTTATTTTGTTAAGTTTTCCCTCATGTGTCTTGTCTGTCGTCTTTACTTCCTGTTCCCTGATCATCCTGACCTCTGACCTGATTACCTGTCTCCGCCCTGATTTGCTCCACCTGTGTCTAGTTGTCTTCCCTCCCTTTTGTGTATTTAAACCCTGTCTCTTCCCTATGTCAGTTGCCAGTTTGTAACTCTAGTAGTTCAGACCAGCGTTCTTGACCTCGTTTGTTCGTTTGCCTGCCTGTTTTGACCTGTTTTTGGATTCCTCGGTTTTTTCGTCTTCTGCCTGCTCCCTGTCTGGTTTTGTCTGCCTCTCCTGATTCCTGGTTTTGACCTTCTCGCCCTGACTACCGGTACGTGAGTTTGTCTTGTCCTTATGTCCTGTTGCCCGAGTATTTGCCTGCCTGTGTATGACCTGTTTCCGTCCCTGACCTCCCTTTGCTTCTCCCTAGTCGGGAGAAACACCCCAAACACCGTACAGGGAGACGGGCTGTCGCCCCTGATCCAGAGAACGAATCAGAGGAGGATATCACCCACCATTATCCTCAAGATTCTGTCACTGATCATTATTCTTCACCTGTGTGTGATAAATAAACCTTTTGAATTATATTTTTGGCGTTTGAGTTCTGCATTTGGATTCTGTGTTTGTACTCGCACCATTACAGCAATATATCACGATATTTCATTTCACAATACTGTATCGATATTAAAAAGTACTGTATGGATATTTTTAGGTATTTATTCGAATGCAGATATGGCAGATGTTCATTTTTGTTTTTCTATTTTATTTCTTCATATTTCACACTCTTTTATTCAATAATGTTGGTTCCTTTGTTGGATTGAACTCCAATCCTGTTCTGATTTTAGTTGTGAACTAATAGAATCTGAACATTTGAACAGGATCTGAAACTGGAATGTGTGTAAAACAGAATTTCAGTTTGAACACAGTTGGAACATTTGCTGATAGAACATTAGATCCTGTTGGATCAAACACAAATGTGTTTAGGATTTGTACAGATTTCTGCTGGAATTCAATTCTTCCAGGAAATACTCTTTTTTTTTAAAAAAAGAAACAAACAAAAAATTGCCTTTTTAACAGTATTGTGATATATCGTATTGTGATCCTAATATTGTGGTTTGTATCGTATCTCCAGATTCTTGTTGATACACAGGCCTATTCTTTACTTCAGTAAAAACAGTAGAAACTTGAGGAGCTTTACTCCATGTTTTGGAGTCCATCTGAAGTGACTGTGATGAGACCGAGCTTCAGAGTAGAACCTGAAGTGAAGCTGAGTGGTTGAACTCACTGTTGTGGTGGTTGTTGTGGTTGTTGTTGATGTTGTTGTTGTGGTTTTGTTGATGTTGTTGTTGTGGTTGTTGTTGTTGTTGCTGCTGCTGTTATTGTTGTTGCTGTTGTGGTTGTTTTTGTGGTTATTGTTGATGTTGATGTGGTTGTTGTTGTTGCTGCTGCTGTTGTTGTTGTTGTGGTTGTTGCTGTGGTTGTTGTTGTTGTTGAGGTTGTTGTTGTTGTTGTGACAAACACAAACACAGACAAACAAACAAACACAGACGCACAGACAAACACAGACACACCAGGGGCCTGTTTCACCAAACTAGGATAAGGGATTAAGCCAGGATATGTTGGCTATCCTGGCTCAACTTATCCATGATCCGGTTTCACAAAAGCAGGATAGGGGAAAGCAGGATATGTTTTGGTATAAGTTACCATGGAGATTTAGTCTGTGGAGTTAACCTGGTCCAGACCAGGCTAAGTTCCAGGATTTATTTTATCTCATCCCTTATCTCAGTAACAGTTTCCACAAATGGAACCAGTGGTTCTTCCACTGCCCATGAAACAATGGAATCACAGGAACTAGACCCACTGTCACTATAGAAACATTTGTGATTATTAATGTCAATACTTTTACATAAATGATGATTTTAGATGATTTTCAATCATTAGATCAGTTCAGTTCAATTGTGTTTATTCAGACATTTCAAACATTAGACATTTATGCAGATCCAATGTTTAAAAACTCCAGAGTCTGTAAAGGAATAGGCTGAAGGCCAACATCATTCTGCTGAACCCCCATTCATATCAGCAAACAAATGAAATAAAATAGATCCCAACGCCTTTAGTTTAGAAACAATAGAAACAACAAAAAACTAAACAATGTCATGTCGGCTTTGGACTTTGTCTGTCTTGTCTGTTTTGTTTGTCATTTCCTGTTTTATTTTGTTAAGTTTTCCTCATGTGTCCTTGTCTGTTGTCTTTACTTCCTCTCCCTGATCGTGTTCACCTTTTCCCTGATTACCTGACTCCTCCCTGATTTTCTCCACCTGTGTCCAATTGTCTTCCCGCCCTCCTGTGTATTTAAACCCCTCAGTCTTCCCCTGTTTAGTTGCCAGTTTGTGTTCTACAACTTGTTGTGCTCACTCATCAGTGTTTTGGATCCTGTCAGTCTGTCTGCCCGTTTGACCCGTTTCGTCCTTCGACCACCGATTCTGCCCGTTCCTGTTCTGCCTTTTCGTCTACGACCTGGTTCGTGTACCCGACTCTGATTCTGCCTGTTCCCCTTGTTACCTCAGCCTCCACCGTTTACCTGTACTTCGACCATTCGCCTGGATTACTACCGTGAGTCTGCCCGTCCCCCATGTACCGTTGCTTGTGTGACTGCTTTTCCGTGTATGACCTGGCTTGTTTTTTGACCACCCTCTGTTTGTCCCTAGTGGGGATTCCGTTGGGGTTTTCCCGGCTCGGCCAAGCCGGTCGTCTGCCGTATTCACCCGCAGCCCAGACGTTTATCCCCGGATCCGGTGGCTTCACAGAAGTTATATTATCCCTGTGTTGTATATCTATCCCTGTTAAAGTGTTTAATAAAAACACTAAACCTTACTGGTTTTTTGTGGTCTTGCTTTTGGGTTCAGCCTTTGTACTTAGCCTGTTACAGTACAAACTGGCCAAACCATGAACCCAGCAGACCGAGACCAGGTCCGGGAAGCAGTCCGTTCCCTGGGGCAACGCCTGGGGGGACATGAGCAGATTCTGCATTCCCTAATGGACAGAATGATTCAGCTCGCCACACAGATTTCCCAACTCACCTGTAACCAGGCCTCTGCTCCGATTCCACCGGTCGAACCCGATCCACCTGAGAGACCCCGGAGGAACCAAATATTCCACCTCCGTCCAAGTATGCAGGTAACCCGGACACATGTCGAAGTTTCTGCACTCAGATTCGACTAATTTTTGAGTCCCAGCCACGACGTTTTTTCCAGCGAGTCTGCTAAGATAGCGTATGTGGCTAGTTTGTTAGAGGGGCCTCCATTAAGTTTTTTCAACTCTGTTTTTGAACAAAATTCACCCCTAGTTCAGTCGGCATCTAGCCTGTTGGCTGAGTTAAAAGAATCTATGATCATCCTGTACGAAGTCAACAAGCTGGACAGAGGCTAATGAGGCTGAGGCAGGGAGATCGCCCCGTCAGACAGTATGTGAGCGAATTTCGCTCTTTGGCAGTAGAGTCAGGGTGGAACGACAGGCTTTAATATCTGCCTTTCAGACTGGACTGAATCGTTCCGTCGGACGAGAAATGGCACTTCGTCCAGGAAACTTCACTCACTAGATGACGTCATCATGGCAGCAATCCAGGTCTCGGATCAGACGGACATATGGCAGCCAGAGTGTTCATGGGTCCGTCAGTCTCCTGCAGCTGGTAGTGATAAGTCACATGTAGATCCCCCTCACCCAGTTTCAGAATCTGGCCGAGGCTCTAGGGAGGAGCCTATGCAGTTGGGCCGAACACGTCTGTCTGCGGATGAACACCAACGCCGTCTGTCAGCGGGGCTGTGTCTGTATTGTGGTCAGGAGGGGCACCGAGTCATTAACTGCCCTTTAAAATCGAGAGCGGTGGCAGGTGAAGAGTCTCTGTTGAGCCGAACCGTCTGTGTGTCTAATGCATCTCGGGTGCAACCAATGGTCTGTCTGTCCTCTGATTCTGTCTCTCTGCAGCACTCCGTCCTGATAGACTCCGGCTCAGACGCCAACCTCATGGATGAAAGACTAGCCAGACAGCTCAACCTTGGTATGGTCCCGGTTCAGCGCCCTCTGGAGGCTCGGGCTCTGGATAACCACATCATCTGCCGGGTGGTTCTCCGCACTCAACCGGTCATAGTACAGTTCTGTGATGGACATTCAGAGAAGCTCAGCTTTCATGTTTATCATTCAGATGCTCAGCCCCTCATTCTAGGTCACCCGTGGCTTTCTACCCATAATCCTCGGGTAGATTGGAAGACGGGAGAGATTCTGTCCTGGGGGGAGGATTGTGCTGATCACGGTGGGGGAACCTGGAATCCTGACTCCTCACCAGAACCCGTCCAGGCCGCTGTGGCATCGGTTGAAACCCGGAAGGAACCAGAGACTGATTTTCCAGCCCTCAACAAGGTACCTGAGTGCTATCATGACCTGAAAGAAGTTTTCAATAAATCCCGTGCCACTGCTTTACCTCCCCACAGACCATACGATTGTGCCATCGATCTGCGCCCTGGAACCTGCCCCCCAAAGGGGAGGCTGTATTCCCTGTCGGGTCCGGAGACGGCTGCAATGAAGAAGTACATCGATGAGTCATTAGCAGCCGGTCTTATTCGACCCTCCTCATCTCCAGCCAGGGCAGGGTTCTTTTTTGTTGATAAAGATAAGACTCTCCGTCCCTGTATTGATTACCGTGGCCTTAATGACATTACTGTCCGTAACAGATACCCGTTGCCACTCATGTCGTCTGCTTTTGAACTTTTACATGGAGCCAAAGTATTCACTAAATTAGACCTCCGAAATGCTTACCATCTGGTCAGAATTAGAGAAGGAGACGAGTGGAAGACAGCATTTAACACCCCCAGCGGCCACTATGAGTATTTGGTTATGCCGTTTGGTCTCACCAACGCCCCCGCCGTCTTCCAAGCCCTAGTAAATGATGTGTTGCGGGACATGCTCAGTGTTTTTTGTATTTGTCTATTTAGACGACATTTTGATTTTTTCCCCGGATGAGGTGTCACATGTCCAACATGTCCGTCAAGTACTCCAGAGGCTTCTTCTAAATCAGTTATTTGTGAAAGCAGAAAAATGTGAATTCCACCGCTCGTCTGTGTCTTTTCTGGGGTTCATCATTGCGGAGGGGAGTGTGCAGATGGACCCGGATAAGGCCAGTGCTGTCAGGGATTGGCCTACTCCTACCTGTCGAAAGGATGTCCAGAGATTCCTTGGTTTCGCCAATTTTTACAGAAAGTTCATTAGGGGTTCAGCAGTGTGGCTGCCCCCCTGCATGCTCTAACCTCTCCAAAGTCTGTTTTCAGATGGAGCCCCGAAGCTGAAGCAGCCTTTAAAAGGCTGAAGGAAGCTTTCACTTCGGCCCCCCATTCTGTCAGTCCCGGACCCAGCCCTTCAGTTCGTCGTGGAAGTAGACGCCTCTGACTTGGGGGTCGGGGCGGTCATCTCACAACGTTCCCCTAAGGACAACAGGCTCCACCCGTGCGCCTTCCTGTCAAGGAGACTGTCTAAGGCAGAAAGTAATTACGACATCGGCAACAGGGAGTTGCTAGCCATCAAGGTGGCCTTGGAGGAATGGCGTCATTGGTTGGAGGGAACGGAGGTTCCGTTCCTGATATGGACGGATCACAAGAACCTTGAGTACCTGCGGACCGCCAAGAGACTCAACTCCCGTCAGGCCAGGTGGGCATTATTTTTTACCCGTTTCAATTTTTCTCTTTCATATCAGCCTGGCTCCAAGAATGTGAAACCCGACGCCCTGTCCAGACTGTTTGCACCTGATAAGGTCAGTTCTGAACCTGAAACCATCCTACCTGAGACCTGTGTGGTGGGGGCGGTGCAGTGGGACATTGAAAAATCAGTTATTGATGCGTTAAGTGACTGTGATATTCCGGCTGGTGTGCCGCCAGACCGTCTGTTTGTGCCCATTAACCTCCGCCTGCAGGTCATTCACTGGGCCCACACAACCAGGTTGACATGCCACCCGGGAGTCCAGCGGACCATGTTGTCATTAAACAGCGCTTCTGGTGGTCCGCCATGGAGAAGGACGTGGCGGAGTACGTCGCAGCCTGTTCCCGTCTGTGCAGCGTGCAAAACCTCCAATAAACCCCCGGTTGGTCAATTACATCCATTACCTGTTCCTGGTAGACCCTGGTCTGATGTGTCTCTGGACTTTGTGACGGGGCTGCCCCAATCAGATGGAAAGACCACTGTGTTAACTATTGTGGATCGATTTTCTAAAATGGTGCACTTTGTCCCGCTACCTAAACTCCCCTCGGCCAAAGAGACAGCAGAGGCAGTTCTATTTCATGTCTGTCGTCTACATGGGTTCCCCAGGGACATTGTTTCAGATAGGGGCCCTCAGTTTGTTGCACGTTTCTGGCGTGCTTTTTGCTCCCTCATCGGGGCTTCTGTCAGTCTGTCCTCGGGCTACCACCCCCAGTCTAACGGTCAGACTGAGCGGCTCAACCAGGTGTTGGAGGCCGGTCTTAGAGTTTTGGCCTCCCACAACCCTGCATCCTGGAGCCGCCAGCTGATCTAGGTGGAATACGCCCACAACTCGTTACCCTGTGCTTCCTCTGGTCTGTCTCCATTTCATGTAGTTTTTGGATATCAACCTCCTCTGTTCCCGGCCCTGGAAAAGGACGTCAGCGTACCGTCAGCCCTGGCTCTGATAAGGAGGTGTAAGAGGACCTGGATTCGTGCCAGACAGGCTCTGTTAAGGGCGTCTGGCATCTACAAGACAGTGGCGGACCGGCACAGGACTCCAGCTCCGGTCTACCAGCGTGACCAGCGTGTGTGGCTGTCGACCCGGCATCTCCCTTTGAGGGTGGAGAGCCGAAAACTGGCCCCTAGGTTCGTGGGCCCTTTCCCTATTTCAAAAGTCATTAATCCTGTCTCTGTTCACCTTAAATTACCCAGGACAATGAGAATTCACCCGACGTTCCATGTCAGTCAAGTTAAGCCGGCAAGAGAGAGTCTGTTAGTCCCCCCCACCCAGCCACCACCACCGCCCCGGATCATCGATGGGGACCCAGCCTACACGGTGCGCCGGCTCATTGCAGCCCGTTGTCGAGGGAGAGGGTTCCAGTACTTGGTGGACTGGGAAGGATACGGCCCTGAAGAGCGTTCCTGGGTGCCCGCCTCCTATATCCTGGACCCGGACCTGATTTGGGAGTTCCATCAGCACCACCCGGAGGTTCCTGGGCCGTCCGGTGCCGTCCCCTAGAGGGGGGGGGTACTGTCATGTCTGCTTTTGGACTTTGTCTGTCTTGTCTGTTTTGTCTGTCATTTCCTGTTTTATTTTGTAAAGTTTTCCTCATGTGTCTTGTCTGTTGTCTTTACTTCCTCTCCCTGATCGTGTTCACCTTTTCCCTGATTACCTGACTCCTCCCTGATTTTCTCCACCTGTGTCCAATTGTCTTCCCGCCCTCCTGTGTATTTAAACCCTCAGTCTTCCCCTGTTTAGTTGCCAGTTTGTGTTCTACAACTTGTTGTGCTCACTCATCAGCGTTTTGGATCCTGTCAGTCTGTCTGCCCGTTTTGACCCGTTTCGTCCTTCGACCACCAATTCTGCCCGTTCCTGTTCTGCCTTTTCGTCTACGACCTGGTTCGTGTACTCGACTCTGATTCTGCCTGTTCCCCTTGTTACCTCAGCCTCCACCGTTTACCTGTACTTCGACCATTTGCCTGGATTACTGACCGTGAGTTTTTGCCCGTCCCCCCATGTACCGTTGCTTGTGTGACTGCTTTTCCGTGTATGACCTGGCTTGTTTTTTGACCACCCTCTGTTTGTCCCTAGTGGGGATTCCGTTGGGGTTTTCCCGGCTCGGCCAAGCCGGTCGTCTGCCGTATTCACCCACAGCCCAGACGTTTATCCCCGGATCTGGTGGCTTCACAGAAGTTATATTATCTCTGTGTTGTATATCTATCCCTGTTAAAGTGTTTAATAAAAACACTAAACCTTACTGGTTTTTTGTGGTCTTGCTTTTGGGTTCAGCCTTTGTACTTAGCCTGTTACAAACAATTCAATAGTTTGAGTGGAAAAATGAACATTCACATTCTGCATCTATTTTCATGACATTTAAACCTAGTTTTAAACATAAATAGTGTTGGACAGTCTGTGAACTCAGGACTGAACTGGTTCCAAACATGTCCTCCAACACAGACTAAATGTGTTCATATGTGTTCATATATGTTCATATTTGTTCTAACAGAAGGTTTATTGAACACATGACTTCCTCTGAAATTAGAAATAATTTCCCATATTTTAATCAAGCACTGAATATGAACAGGCAACCGATTTTTTTTAAATTTTCAACATGAATTGTTTTGTTTTAAAGTGGACTAAGTTACCGAACTTTAACACTTTTAGTTTGATCATAAACGGATGAGTGTGTTCCCTGTAGGACACTGTATTGATCAGTGGTATTGGCCATTTCTGAATAATGTTCATTGGATTTGGATTAGTTCTGTCAGTTTTCACCCACATCTCCATGCACTACAACAACTGCACTTCTGTTGTATAGTTATTCCAAGGAATCTGATTACATTGACCCTTTCAGTCTGTGTAGTATTTATACTCAGATAACTGACAGTTTCCCAGACTATATATGTCATATAAATATAAATGCACAAAGAGGAACATGATGTTCCTTTAATGAATAAGGATCAATCAAAGCGATTAAACCATCAGCTCCTTTAAAACTGAAGTCACACACAGACTGTACAAGAGAGAAAGAACAGAACCAGAACATATGAGAGAACAGAAGAAGAAATACACATTTAAAGGTAGAATACAGCCCACATGTCTGCACACTGAAAGAAATACATGTCTGTACACTGAAAGAAATACATGTCTGCACACTGAAAGAAATACATGTCTGTACACTGAAAGAAATACACGTCTGTACACTGAAAGAAATGCAAGACAATTCCATACATAACAAATGAACAGACAAATGAATGGATGGAGTAGCCTCCTGTACCACAGTACACACAGTATACACACAGTATAAATACAGTATACACACAGTATAAATACAATATACACACAGTATACACACAGTATAAATACAGTATACACACAGTATATACACAGTATGTAACACAAACATCAAAACAGGCCAAATCAATTTAAACTGAAAAAAACAAACAAACAAAAAAAAACAACACATTCCTCTGCCCCTGCAGGACAGATTTACCTTAAATCATCTCCGTGAACTAAAATAATTGAACACATATTGGTCTCTGACCAGCTGACCAGCTGACCACTGCGGTCATCAGGGCAGGTGGCAGGATTGTCCCAGTCCATGTGTGATGCACTTTTTTGAGGGGGGGGGGGGCTCCCTCCCTCCCTCTCCTTCCTCAGGTCACATTGTGGAGGACAGTCCAGGCCACAGTGATGTCACATGACCTCAAAGGGCGGAGCCTTAAGGGGTGAAGACAGTGAGAGCGTTCCTTCAGGAGGTCAAAGGTCATTTGGATCCTGGTCCTGGTCCTGGTATGGGCATGACTGTAGGTCTGATGTGGTTCAGGGGGTCTGTGTATGGGGTCAGGAGAAAAGGATGGTAGGTAGACCCCCTGTCCCCAGGTAGACCCCCTGTCCCCAGGTAGACTCCCTGTCCCCCAGGTAGACCCCCTGTCCCCAGGTAGACTCCCTGTCCCCCAGGTAGACCCCCTGTCCCCAGGTAGACCCCCTGTCCCCAGGTAGACCCCCTGTCCCCCAGAAACACACCAGACAGTTCACCTGTCAACACAAAACCTCAGCATCACAACCTCAGAAACACAGTTCCATTCTGGACACAGATCTGATGTAAAACGTGGTTGTTAACAGAGGTTGTGGTTCACCTAGTGACTGGCACTGACAGATTCCACAGGTCCGATAGACTCAGGAGTCATGGACTGAACCAGAATCAGAACCAGACCACTGAGACACAACACTGATGAGACAGTCATCATGGACCATCTGAAATGATAAGATGAAGAATATTAAACCAAACACTGAACAGTGTTCATGAACCCATAAAAGCCCAGAACTACTTTAGTGTCAGTTCACAAATGAATGTTCTCTGTCTAACCTTTCTGAAGTGATTTATCTCCATTTGTTATAATATTATCTTCTGTAGTTTGTATTTTATCAGTATATATCAGATATTTTCCTATATTTAATTCACTGCTCATGCAGATGTTCATTACAGCTCAGATTACAGTTGATGGTTCTTCTCTCAGAAACAGATCAAACTGAATAAACAGTGTCTGTTTCAGTCCAGTCTGTCATGAACTGAACATAAACCCAGTGTGTCCATCCACTGGAACTGATCCAACTGCATGGGTTTGACTGGTGAATCAATGTTGTAGAAGATGACGGTGTTTCCATGTTCACTACGGAGCCTCTGAACGTCCAAATGGGTCATATCTGATGACCATGAAAAGATGAAGAACTGTATTTTACACCAATTATTGACATGGATTAATAGGATTAGTGGATCAACAGGGATTAAACAGTTTAGATCAGTAGTGACTGATGTTTGGGTCTTTATGGGTTAATTAACAATATCATAAAGTCATGAATCATGATAAGATAAAACAAGATAAGTTTATTTATCCCAAAGGTAAATTCACTGAAGTCAGTGAGTTCATCTATTTATCAGTTCTTCAGTCTGATGCAGTTCCATTTACACAGTTTCACTCACATCTACAGTCAGTTTCACTTACAGTTTCACAACTCCGTTTTCACAGATGTTCATTAACTCTTTGGGTTATAACTGTGATGGTTTCAGCGGAGTGGTCAGTGTGTGTTTGTGCACTACTTACTCATTCAGGCTGTCTGTAATCCTTCGCCACGCTGTCTCTGGTTGTTTTTGTAACTGTGCTGCTGTTGTCTTTCTTTTTCATTCGCTCCTTTACTTCCTCGTTAGACAAAATGAAGAGTTTTGCGTCCGACGGGGGAAAGTTCGCTGCTCTAGTTGCCATGGTGAATCGATGAATCTGTGATCGATGTCGGGGTCTATTTGAGGAAGCCGGGTGCGCGCACTTCTCCAGGATGAGTTCCACCTGCCGATGAACCTGTGTCCGTTCATCCTGGTTTGGTCTGAGTGGAACCGATTCAGCCTGGACTCCCATTATTTTGGATTCGTTGAGCGCGGCTTAGTCAGTCATCCTGGATGACGGAATCCTAGTTTCGTGAGACAGGCCCCAGGCTGAATCGGTTTCACACAGACCAAACCAAGATGAACGGACACAGGTTCATCGGCAGGTGGAACTCATCCTGGAGAAGTGTGAGCACTCAGCTTCTTCAATAGACCCCGACATCGATCACAGATTCACCGATTCACCATGACAACTACAGCAGCGAACTTTCCCCCGTTGGACACAAAACTCCTCATTTTGTCTAACGAGGAAGTAAAGGAGTGAATGAAAAAGAAAGACAACAGCAGCACAGTTAGAAAAACAACCAGAGACAGAAGTAAAGGAGTGCAGAGCACCTGAATGAGGAAGGAGAACACAAACACACACTGACTGTTCCACTGAAACCATCACAACTACAACCACAGAGTGAACCAACATCTGTGAGAACAGCTGTGGAATTAGAAGAACAACTGACTGGAGATGTGAATGAAACTGTGGAAATGGACCTGCATCAGACTGAAGAACTGAGGAACACATGGACTCACTGACTTCAGTCCATTTACCTTTGGGAGAAATCAGCTTCTCTGATCAGGATTCAGGACTTTATGAAACTGTTCATGAACCCATAAAAAAACAAACATCCACCACCAACAAAACCATCTACTGATCTGAACTGTTTCATCCTGTTCATCCATGTCAGGAACTGGTGTCAAATACAGTTCTGCATCTTCTCATGGTCATCAGATATGACCATATTTGGACGTTCAGAGGCGCCGTAGTTACCATGGAAACACCGTCATCTTCTCCTACATTGCTTGTCCAGTCAAACCCATGCAGTTGGATCAGTTCCAGTGGACGGACACACTGGGTTTATGTTCAGTTCAGGACAGACTGGACTGAAACAGCCACTGTTTATTCAGTTGGATCTGTTTCTGATGAAGAACCATCAACTGGAATCTGAGCTTTAATGAACATCTGCAGGAGCAGTGAGTTAAATATAGGAGAAGATCTGATTTATACTGATCACATACAAACTACAGAAGATAATATTAGAACAAATGCAGATAAATCAGTTAAAGGTCAGATACAGAGAACATTCATCTGTGAACTGACACTGCAGGAGGTCTGGACCTGGATGGGTTCATGAACACTGTTCAGGGTTTGGGTTCAGATTCTTCATCTGATCATTTCAGATGGTCCATGATGACTGTCTCATCAGTGGTGTGTCTCAGTGGTCTGGTTCTGGTTCTGGTTCTGGCTCGGTCCATGACTCCTGAGTCTATCAGACCTCTGGAATCTGTCAGCGCTGATCACAAGGTGAACCACAACCTGTGTTCAGAACCAGAACCAGAACCAGAACCAGAACCAGAACTAGAACCAGAACCAGAACCACTGTTTACATCAGATCTGTGTCCAGAATGGAACTGGAGTTATGAGGTTGTGATGCTGAGGTTTTGTGTTGACAGGTGAACTGTCTGGTGTGTGCCTGGGGGACAGGGGGTCTACCTGGGGGACAGGGGGTCTACCTGGGGACAGGGGGTCTACCTGGGGGACAGGGGGTCTACCTGGGGGACAGGGGGTCTGCCTGGGGGACAGGGGGTCTACCTGGGGGACAGGGGGTCTACCTGGGGGACAGGGGGTCTGCCTGGGGACAGGGGGTCTACCTGGGGGCAGGGGGTCTACCTGGGGGACAGGGGGCTGCCTGGGGGACAGGGGGTCTACCTGGGGGACAGGGGGTCTACCTGGGGGACAGGGGGTCTGCCTGGGGGACAGGGGGTCTACCTGGGGGACAGGGGGTCTACCTACCATCCTTTCTCCTGACCCCATACATAGACCCCCTGAACCACATCAGGCCTACAGTCATGCCCATACCAGGACCAGGATCCAAATGACCTTTGACCTCCTGAAGGAACACTTTCACTGTCTTCACCCCTTAAGGCTCCGCCCTTTGAGGTCATGTGACATCACTGTGGTCTGTACTGTCCTCCACAATGTGACCTGAGAAAGGAGAGGGAGGGAGGGAGGGAGGGAGGGAGCCCCCCCCCCCCCTCCCCCCCCTCCAAAGTGCATCTCACATGGACTGGGACAATCCTGCCATCTTCCCTGATGACCGCAGTGGTCAGCTGGTCAGCTGGTCAGCTGGTCTGGGACCAATATGTGTTCAATTATTTTAGTTCACGTGCATGATTTAAGGTAAATCTGTCCTGCAGGGGCAGAGGAATATGTGTGGGTTTTTTAATTTATTTATTTATTTATTTTTGTTATTCAATTTAAATTGATTTGGCCTGTTTTGATGTTTGTGTTACATTCTGTGTATACACTGTATGTATACTGTATTTATACTGTGTATATACTGTGTGTATATACTGTGTATATACTGTGTATTTACTGTGTGTACTGTGTTACAGGAGGCTACTCCATCCATTCATTTGTCTGTTCATTTGTTATGTATGGAATTGTCTTGCATTTCTTTCAGTGTACAGACGTGTATTTCTTTCACTGTACAGACGTGTATTTCTTTCAGTGTGCAGACATGTATTTCTTTCAGTGTGCAGACATGTATTTCTTTCAGTGTGCAGACATGTGGGCTGTATTCTACCTTTAAATGTGTATTTCTTCTTCTGTTCTCTCATATGTTCTGGTTCTGTTCTTTCTCTCTTGTACAGTCTGTGTGTGACTTCAGTTTTAAAGGAGCTGATGGTTTAATTGCTTTGATCCTTATTCATTAAAGGAACATCATGTTCCTCTGTGTGTATTTATATTTATATGACATATATAATCTATGGGAAACTGTCAGTTATCCAAGTATAAATAATACACAGACTGAAAGGGTCAATGTAATCAGATTCCTTGGAATAACTATACAGAAGAAGTGCAGTTGTTGTATGTGTTAGTTCATGGAGGTGTGGCTGAAAACTGACAGAACTAATACAAATCCAATCAGTATTATTCAGAAAAGGCCAATAGCACTGATCAGTCCAGTGTCCAATAGGAACACACAGCAGTTTAGGAGCACATTAAAAGTTTTAAAGTTCGGTAACTTAGTCCACTTTAAAACAAAACAATTCATGTTGAAAATTTAAATAATCTGTTGCCTGTTCATATTCAGAGCTTGATTAAAATATGGGAAATTATTTCTAATTTCAGAGGAAGTCATGTGTTCAATAAACCTTCTGTTAGAACACATATGAACAAATAAGAACACATATGAACAAATATGAACATATATGAACACATATGAACACATATGATCACATTTAGTCTGTGTTGGAGGACATGTTTGGAACCAGTTCAGTCCTGAGTTCACAGACTGTTCAACACTATTTATGTTTAAAACTAGGTTTAAATGTCATGAAAACAGATGCAGAATGTGAATGTTCATTTTTCCACTCAAACTATTGAATTGTTTAGTTTTTGGTTGTTTCTATTGTTTCTAAACTAAAGGCGTTGGGATCTGTTTTATTTCATTTGTTTGCTGATATGAATGGGGGTTCAGCAGAATGATGTTGGCCTTCAGCCTATTCCTTTACAGACTCTGGAGTTTTTAAACATTGGATCTGCATAAATGTCTAATGTTTGAAATGTCTGAATAAACACAATTGAACTGAACTGATCTAATGATTGAAAATCATCTAAAATCATCATTTATGTAAAAGTATTGACAATAATAATCACAAATGTTTCTATAGTGACAGTGGGTCTAGTTAATGTGGTTCCACTGTTTCATGGGCAGTGGAAGAACTATTGGTTCCATTTGTGGAAACTGTTACTGAGATAAGGATGTTGATTAAATAAACCTGATCCCTGATCCCTGAAACCAAACCCTGGTCTGGACCAGGTTAACTCCACAGACTAAATCTCCATGGTAAGTTAAATCAAAACATATCCTGCTTTCCCCTATCCTGCTTTTGTGAAACTGGATCATGGATAAGTTGAGCCAGGATAGCCCACATATCCCGGCTTAATCCCTTATCCTAGTTTGGTGAAAAAGGCCCCTGGACACAGAAAAACACAGACACAAAAACACACAGACAAACACAGACACACGGCTGCATCCACAGACATAAAAACTAGAGAACATGGTCTGAAAACCCACAGCTCATTCAAAGTCTATTTCAGGGGTACTCCACTGTAAAAAGTCTATATCAGGGGGTACTCCGCTGTAGAAAGTCTATTTCAGGGGGTAATCTGCTGTAAAAAGTCTATTTTAGGGGTACTCCGCTGTAAAACGTCTGTTTCAGGGGTACTCTGCTGTAAAAGTCTATTTAAGAGGGTACTCCGATGTAAAGAGTCTGTTTCAGGAGTACTCCACTGTAAAAAGTCTTATTTCAGTGGTACTCCGCTGTAAAAAGTCTGTTTCAGGGGGTACTCTGTTGTAAAAAGTTTATTTCAGGGGGTACTCCGCTGTAAAAAGTCTGTTTCAGGGAGTACTCTGCTGTAAAAGTCTATTTCAGTGGTACTCCACTGTAAAAAGTCTGTTTCAGGGGTCCTCCGCTGTAAAAAGTCTGTTTCAGGGGGTACTCCGCTGTAAAAAGTCTATTTCAGGGGGTACTCCACTGTAAAAAGTCTGTTTCGGGGGTACTCCGCTGTAAAAAGTCTATTTCAGGGGGTACTCTGCTGTAAAAAGTCTATTTCAGGGGGTACTCTGCTGTAAAAATCTATTTCAGGGGGTACTCTGCTGTAAAAATCTATTTCAGGGGTACTCTGCTGTAAAAAGTCTGTTTCGGGGGTACTCCGCTGTAAAAAGTCTATTTCAGTGGTACTCTGCTGTAAAAAGTCTGTTTCAGGGGTACTCCGCTGTAAAAAGTCTATTTCAGGGGTACTCTGCTGTAAAAATCTATTTCAGTGGTACTTTGCTGTAAAAAGTCTGTTTCAGGGGTCCTCCGCTGTAAAAAGTTGGAGAACCACTGCTCTAATAAGTATCTGAGCACAAGGGCTAGTGGATAAGCACCCAGTTTAAGTATTCTTGTCAGGACATTTTTAAGGAAACTGGATTTAAAAATTCTTGAAAATTCACTTGAACCAATAGTTGTGTTGGACATGCACCCAATGTTTTTGTCACATCTAACTAATAAATTCTATGAAGTGAATAAATGTGACTCATTGTGACCCAGCCTGTTCTTCATCAGTCTATAAGTTCGTGTTGGTTCATATTTGCGTACACTTGGTTAGCTTAAATGTTATGGAGCATGTGCTCAGGATGGTTTGGTCCAAAATTTAGTACAAGTATGATAGTTGTCAGGAACGGACCAAAGACAAACACATGCAAAGTTCAGATACTTATCTATAATTTAGAAAACACTTGTGTAAAGTACCTTAAAATAAGTATACATATATTTACTTTGTGTAATTTTCATTATCCAGTTCCAAGTAAAGCTATTAAAAACAATTTAAAAACACTAATTTCATGGTAATGGATCAAATGCCTAAAATCTTGTGGCCCCAAAATTTACATCAATAAAAATGAGTTTCTGGAAAAGGTCGTACAGAAATGTGACCACAGTTTGTTGGACACACAGAATAGATAGGAAAATATGGAAAAAAAAAAAACACTTTATATATCACTTTATATATTCCATCTGTCAAATCTTTACAGTGTTTCCAAACCAGGAGTAAACTGCTTTTCCCAGATGTGCTTTAGATCAGATCTAGATGGAACTGTTTTATCAGCAGGAATTTTCCAAAACCAAAACCATCCAAAATCTAGAATAAATGAGCTTAAACTGAGCTGAACAGGGTCTGTTTGAGACCACATGTAGACCTGCACTGGACCAGTGGACCAGTGAACACATGTAGACCTGCACTGGGCCAGTGGACCAGTGAACACATGTAGACCTGCACTGGACCAGTGGACCAGTGAACACATGTAGACCTGCACTGGACCAGTGAACACAGGTAGACCTGCGCTGGACCAGTGGACCAGTGAACACATGCAGACCTGCACTGGACCAGTGAACACATGTAGACCTGCGCTGGACCAGTGGACCAGTGAACACATGTAGACCTGCACTGGACCAGTGAACACATGTAGACCTGCACTGGACCAGTGGACCAGTGAACACATGCAGACCTGCACTGGACCAGTGAACACCAGGTAGACCTGTGCTGGACCAGTGGACCAGTGAACACATGTAGACCTGCACTGGACCAGTGGACCAGTGAACACATGTAGACCTGCACTGGACCAGTGAACACATGTAGACCTGCGCTGGACCAGTGGACCAGTGAACACATGTAGACCTGCACTGGACCAGTGGACCAGTGAACACATGCAGACCTGCACTGGACCAGTGAACACATGTAGACCTGCGCTGGACCAGTGGACCAGTGAACACATGCAGACCTGCACTGGACCAGTGAACACATGTAGACCTGCGCTGGACCAGTGGACCAGTGAACACATGTAGACCTGCACTGGACCAGTGGACCAGTGAACACATGTAGACCTGCACTGGACCAGTGAACACATGTAGACCTGCGCTGGACCAGTGGACCAGTGAACACATGTAGACCTGCGCTGGACCAGTGGACCAGTGAACACATGCAGACCTGCACTGGACCAGTGAACACATGTAGACCTGCGCTGGACCAGTGGACCAGTGAACACATGTAGACCTGCACTGGACCAGTGAACACATGTAGACCTGCGCTGGACCAGTGGACCAGTGAACACATGCAGACCTGCACTGGACCAGTGAACACATGTAGACCTGCGCTGGACCAGTGGACCAGTGAACACAGGTAGACCTGCACTGGACCAGTGAACACATGTAGACCTGCGCTGGACCAGTGGACCAGTGAACACATGCAGACCTGCACTGGACCAGTGAACACATGTAGACCTGCGCTGGACCAGTGGACCAGTGAACACAGGTAGACCTGCACTGGACCAGTGAACACATGTAGACCTGCGCTGGACCAGTGGACCAGTGAACACATGTAGACCTGCACTGGACCAGTGAACACATGTAGACCTGCACTGGACCAGTGGACCAGTGAACACATGTAGACCTGCACTGGGCCAGTGGACCAGTGAACACATGTAGACCTGCACTGGACCAGTGGACCAGTGAACACATGTAGACCTGCACTGGACCAGTGAACACAGGTAGACCTGCGCTGGACCAGTGGACCAGTGAACACATGCAGACCTGCACTGGACCAGTGAACACATGTAGACCTGCGCTGGACCAGTGGACCAGTGAACACATGTAGACCTGCACTGGACCAGTGAACACATGTAGACCTGCACTGGACCAGTGGACCAGTGAACACATGCAGACCTGCACTGGACCAGTGAACACCAGGTAGACCTGTGCTGGACCAGTGGACCAGTGAACACATGTAGACCTGCACTGGACCAGTGGACCAGTGAACACATGTAGACCTGCACTGGACCAGTGAACACATGTAGACCTGCGCTGGACCAGTGGACCAGTGAACACATGTAGACCTGCACTGGACCAGTGGACCAGTGAACACATGCAGACCTGCACTGGACCAGTGAACACATGTAGACCTGCGCTGGACCAGTGGACCAGTGAACACATGCAGACCTGCACTGGACCAGTGAACACATGTAGACCTGTGCTGGACCAGTGGACCAGTGAACACATGTAGACCTGCACTGGACCAGTGGACCAGTGAACACATGTAGACCTGCACTGGACCAGTGAACACATGTAGACCTGCGCTGGACCAGTGGACCAGTGAACACATGTAGACCTGCGCTGGACCAGTGGACCAGTGAACACATGCAGACCTGCACTGGACCAGTGAACACATGTAGACCTGCGCTGGACCAGTGGACCAGTGAACACATGTAGACCTGCACTGGACCAGTGAACACATGTAGACCTGCGCTGGACCAGTGGACCAGTGAACACATGCAGACCTGCACTGGACCAGTGAACACATGTAGACCTGCGCTGGACCAGTGGACCAGTGAACACAGGTAGACCTGCACTGGACCAGTGAACACATGTAGACCTGCGCTGGACCAGTGGACCAGTGAACACATGTAGACCTGCACTGGACCAGTGAACACATGTAGACCTGCACTGGACCAGTGGACCAGTGAACACATGCAGACCTGCACTGGACCAGTGAACACCAGGTAGACCTGTGCTGGACCAGTGGACCAGTGAACACATGTAGACCTGCACTGGACCAGTGGACCAGTGAACACATGTAGACCTGCACTGGACCAGTGAACACATGTAGACCTGCGCTGAACCAGTGGACCAGTGAACACATGTAGACCTGCGCTGGACCAGTGGACCAGTGAACACATGTAGACCTGCACTGGACCAGTGAACACATGTAGACCTGCGCTGGACCAGTGGACCAGTGAACACAGGTAGACCTGCACTGGACCAGTGAACACATGTAGACCTGCGCTGGACCAGTGAACACATGTAGACCTGCACTGGACCAGTGAACACATGTAGACCTGCGCTGGACCAGTGGACCAGTGAACACATGTAGACCTGCGCTGGACCAGTGGACCAGTGAACACATGTAGACCTGCACTGGACCAGTGAACACATGTAGACCTGCACTGGACCAGTGGACCAGTGAACACATGCAGACCTGCACTGGACCAGTGAACACCAGGTAGACCTGTGCTGGACCAGTGGACCAGTGAACACATGTAGACCTGCACTGGACCAGTGGACCAGTGAACACATGTAGACCTGCACTGGACCAGTGAACACATGTAGACCTGCGCTGGACCAGTGGACCAGTGAACACATGTAGACCTGCACTGGACCAGTGGACCAGTGAACACATGCAGACCTGCACTGGACCAGTGAACACATGTAGACCTGCGCTGGACCAGTGGACCAGTGAACACATGTAGACCTGCACTGGACCAGTGAACACATGTAGACCTACGCTGGACCAGTGGACCAGTGAACACATGCAGACCTGCACTGGACCAGTGAACACATGTAGACCTGCGCTGGACCAGTGGACCAGTGAACACAGGTAGACCTGCACTGGACCAGTGAACACATGTAGACCTGCGCTGGACCAGTGGACCAGTGAACACATGTAGACCTGCACTGGACCAGTGAACACATGTAGACCTGCACTGGACCAGTGGACCAGTGAACACATGCAGACCTGCACTGGACCAGTGAACACCAGGTAGACCTGTGCTGGACCAGTGGACCAGTGAACACATGTAGACCTGCACTGGACCAGTGGACCAGTGAACACATGTAGACCTGCACTGGACCAGTGAACACATGTAGACCTGCGCTGGACCAGTGGACCAGTGAACACATGTAGACCTGCGCTGGACCAGTGGACCAGTGAACACATGCAGACCTGCACTGGACCAGTGAACACATGTAGACCTGCAGTGGACCAGTGAACACATGCAGACCTGCACTGGACCAGTGAACACATGTAGACCTGCAGTGGACCAGTGGACCAGTGAACACATGTAGACCTGTGCTGGACCAGTGGACCAGTGAACACATGCAGACCTGCACTGGACCAGTGAACACATGTAGACCTGCAGTGGACCAGTGAACACATGTAGACCTGCACTGGACCAGTGAACACAGACCAGAACCACAAGCTGCTGGGGTGGATTTACAGGGGATTCAATGACCTCTGGTCATGTGACCTCTGCTCTGGACTGGGTTAGTCCTTCAGGTTTGAATGGAAATCTGAGAAACCCTCATCACATGGTCATCGTTCATCATCACCTCTGTATTTTCTTCCTAGACTTTGAGGATCAGCTGCGCTTGTCCTTCCCTTCAGGTCCCATCATCAGCTCCAGGAGGACATCTAGTGGTCTGACAGAATAATAATAATAATAATAATAATAATAATAATAATAATAATAATAATAATAATAATAATAATAATAAATTGCATTTATAAAGCACTTTTCATTCAGCAGAATGGAAGGAAGTTGTGATTCATCTATGCAGGTGGTGAGGGTGGAGAGTGAGGGGAGGGATGTGGAGGACCATGGTGCAGATGGTAAGGAGGAGGAAGGGTTGGAGGGGTCTGGAGGTAGAGTTGTGTGTTATCAGTATAAGAGTGAAAAGAGACACCATTGACGGCTGATGACAGCCCAGTGGAAGGATGTATGTGATGAAGAGGAGCGGGCCGAGGACAGAACCCTGGGGGACCCCACAGGTGACTGGGGCTGTTTGGGACTTGGCGTTTCCCAGACTGACGTACTCCATCCTACCCAAAAGAAATGATGAAAACCAGTCGATGGTGGTTTGGCAGAGACCGGTTTCATTATGAAGGCGGTCGAGGAGGATGTGGTGGTCAGCGGTATTGAATGCTGCTGTGATGTCAAGAAGAACGAGCAGGGAGGGGGAACCAGCATCAGCGGCCATATGGATGTCATTTATGACCCTGACTAATGCAGTCTCTGTGCTGTGGGCAGGCCGGAATCCAGATTGAAGTTTTTCATAGAGGGAGTGGAGTTGGAGATGGTCATGAAGCTGAGAGGCAACGGCTTTATCCAACACTGTGGACAGGAAGGGGAGATGGGAGATGGGCCTGTAGTTTGAGAGGAGACCAGGATCCAGATTGTTTTTTTTTAGGACAGGTTTGATGATGGCAGTTTGAAGTGAAGATGGAACATGGCCAGTCTGTAGGGACTGATTTATGATCTGTGAAATAAGAGGGCTTAAGGCTGGGAGGTTAGACTGGATAAGAGCTGTAGAGAACGGGTCCAGGGAGCAGGTGGATGGTTTCATGTTTTTGATGAGAATTTCGACTTCAGTTTGTGTGACCTCCGCAAAGACACTGAAAGTGGCAGGTGGTTTGCGAATAGATGGCAGAGGAGGGGGGGTGCAGTTTGAAAACTGAGACCGGATGGTGCTGATCTTATCTTTGAAGGATAAAAGAAATTTGTTACACTGCTCAGCCGTTGGATTGATGTGGCTTTGGCTTCTGGGGTTGAGGAGATGGTTGATTACTGAAAAAAGCTGTTTGGAGTTTCTGGGATTGTGATTTATAATGTTTGAGTAGAATTTGGATTTAGCATCCTTGAGAGACCTAGCATACGCCTTTTGGTGCTCCTTGAATGTGAGCTTATGGACTAGGAGACCCGAAGATTTAGCTCTTCTCTCAATTGCATGGCCAGTGGCTTTCAGCTTGTGGAGGTCTTTGGTGAACCAGGGGGCTGTGCGTGACAAAGAAACAGTTCTTGTTTTTAGGGGGGCGTGGACATCCAGGAGGCAGCGAAGGGAGGTGTTGTAGTGATCCACCAAATCAGTGACTGAGGAAAAGTTAGCAGAGGCCAGGAGTTGAAGGTCAGGATATGGGTCTTCTGAGTTGATGTTGGTGTTGTGGAAATGAATGAGGCGTTTGGGTCTGTGAGTGGGAGGAGACCAGGGTACTTCCACAGAGATGATGCTGTGATCGGAGACACCCATGTCATAGACCAGCAAATTTTTAATGGCGATATGGTCGGTGATGACTAGGTCCAAGGTGTGACCCCTGGAGTGAGTGGGGGAGTCAACGAGCCGGGACAGGTTAAGACAGTCCAGTGTACGAATGAAGTCGGCAGCCAAGGGGGAGGAGGGATTATCGATGTGGACGTTGAGGTCACCAAGTATGAGGTTATTGGAGGATGAGGAACCAAGTAGGGTGAGGAGATCATGTATGTCAGTGATGAAGGCTGGATGAGGTTTCGGTGGGTGGTAGATCAGAAGAATATGGATTTGAGAAGGAGGTTTGGATGAAAAAGCCAGGAATTCAAATGATGACACCTCAGGTACAGACCGAGGTGTCAGCTTCAGGTCATCACAGTAGATAACCACTAGAACTACAGCAGAACCCACACACCCACACACACACACACACACACACACACACACACACCAGCTCCACCTAGTGGTCTGACAGTAGAACTACAGCAGAACCCACACACACACACACACACACACACACACACACACACACACACACACACACACACACACCAGCTCCACCTAGTGGTCTGACAGTAGAACTACAGCAGAACCAACACACACACACACACCAGCTCCATCTAGTGGTCTGACAGTAGAACTACAGCAGAACCAACACACACACACACACACACACACCAGCTCCATCTAGTGGTCTGACAGTAGAACTACAGCAGAACCAACACACACACATGGATCAGCCATTACAGCTCACACACACCACAAACCCCTTCATGAAGTCCTCCCATCTACATTCAACACACTATATGAGATGTGGGACACAAGTCTTGGTCCAAAACGCTGAGTCTGGTTTATGTCTGATCTGCTTGTCCACATCAGACCCGCTGATCCACATTGGACCCGCTGGTCCACATCGGACTCTTCTCCATCATAGAACCACGTCTCAAACTCTGCTGTTTTCACTCTTTGTCGTGTGAGTGATGTGGAATCAGCAGAACGGATCAGCGTGAGGACAGAGAGGAGGGAGCCCCTCCCCCAAAGACCACCGACAGGACACCCCCAGGACCTGGACCTGGACCCGACAGACCCCCCAAAGCTCAGAGGTGAGACCATCAACTGGATCTGTCCTCCACTGTTCTCCATGTCAGAGCTCGGCACTAAAACCACTGACATCTCTATTCACAGACCAGGACCTGAACCAGGACCAGGACCCAGCTGTGTGTCCATGAAGAGTACTGACTCCAAGAAGTCCTTTGTGACCTTCCAACAGGAGCGTTCCTCAGAGTCAGCGTAGGTGGTCCTCATCCAGACCTGTAGACCACTTGTATGTAAAAGTAGATCCAACCACAGACTCTGTGGATGAACGGATCCTCCAGGACTCACCAGGAACCTGGGTCTGGGTTCCCTCCTGTGATGTAGAGTTGTGTGTGTTCCGGTTCAGTTTCCATACAGTAGTAGGTCTGTCCATCAGCTGGGTGGACATCTGATGGTTGGCTGTGGACACACGGGTCCAAACCAAGGTTATAATAGTTTTGGATTTTTCATTATAGTTTAGTTTAATTTAGCTTTGCTGCCCTTTGTCACCGGTTCTGTTCATAATTTTTATGGACAGAATTTCTAGGCGCAGCCAGGGGCCGGAGGGGGTCCGGTTTGGGAACCATAGGATTTCATCTTTGCTTTTTGCAGATGATGTCCTGTTGGCCTCATCGAGCCTGGACCTTCAGCGTGCCCTGGGGCGGTTTGCAGCCGAGAGTGAAGCGAGTGGGATGAGGATCAGCACCTCCAAATCTGAGGCCATGGTTCTTGACCGGAAAAAGGTGGTCTGCCCTCTCTGGGTCGGTGGAGAGTCTTTGCCCCAAGTGGAGGAGTTCCAGTATCTGGGTCTGGTTCACAGTGAGGGAAGGATGGAGTGTCAGATTGACAGGTGGATGGGTGCAGCGTCTGCAGTGATGCAGTCATTGTACCGGTCTGTTGTGGTTCAGAAGGAGCTGAGCCAAGAGGAGAAGCTCTGGATTTACTGGTCAGTCTACGTTCCTACCCTCACCTATGGTCATGAGCTTTGGGTCAGGACCGAAAGGACCAGATCCCGGATACAAGCGGTCCAAATGAATTTCCTCTGCAGGGTGGGTGGGTCCACCCTTAGGGATAGGGGGAGGAGCTCAGAGTAGAGCCACTGCTCCTCCACATCCAGAGGAACCAGCTGAAGTGGATCAGACATCTGGTTCAGATCCTCCTGGACTCCTCCTTGGGGAGGTGTTCTGGGCATGTCCCACTGGGAGGAAGAGTCTAAGGGAAGATCTAGGACACACTGGAGAGACTATGTCTGTGGACTGGACTGGGAACACCTCGGGGTCCCCCCAGAAGAGCTGGAGGAGGAGTCTGAGGAGAGGGAGGAGTCTGAGGAGAAGGAGGAGTCTGGGCATCCATGAGAAGACTGTTGCCCCGGCGACCCAGCCCTGGATAAGAGGAAGAGAATGGATGGATAGTTTTGCCTTTTTTTTTTTTGTAATTCAGTTAATTTTAATTTGTTTTTAGAGCAGGTTTGATAGTTTTTATCAGTTTTCTTTTTTTCTAAATGCTTAGTTTTAGTTTAGTTTTAGTTTTGTCGTCTTGTTTCTCTTCTTCTCTGTCGTCGTATTCAAATCAATCCCAGACAGGACTCTGCTGCTTTAGTCTCCATGTTTCCAGGTAGAGTGGGGACCAGAAGACGACTGGAAACCACAAGTGAACACAAGTGACGGAGCAAAAAGTGTCGTATGGAGACAGCACAGAAAACTGAGAGAGACAAAGAAATCGATTTCATATCAATCTGACATTGACAAAGACAAAAACGAAGGGAATTTTATCCATCATTTTTATCTGTTTTAGTTAGTTTTGTTAACACACAATACAGTTTCTGTTAGTTATGTTTTTTTTCTTTTAATTATGGTTTTTATGTATTTCAGTTAATGAATATGTTTTTCGGTCCTAGTTTTTGTCATTTGGTTAGTTTTCGTTAACGATTATAACCTTGGTCCAAACAGTCTGTTGTTAGATCCACCTGGTTGAACTCAAGAACATCTGACGAACAAACACAGGAACTACATTATTGATTTATACTGTAGAATTATTGATCACCTGATGAATGTAGAATGAACTCAATGATCCAGATCGAATGGTTCAGTAACTTTCATTGATCTGTGAGTTTTTGGATCAGATTTACACTTTATTGATCTTCAGTGTATTGATCATTTTCTTATGGTTTCCACAGTTTGTTTAAAAACTGAACACTTTGTTTCCTGATGACCAGGATCCACCACAGACCACAGTCCTCTGGACCTGATCCTGGACCTGGATCCAGTTGTGTGTCCTTCAGGAGTAACCGGTCCAAGGATGACCCCCCATGGTTTTCCACAGAAATGTAAGTGTGATGTAAATGTCTGATGTGTTGACTGTTTATTAAATGGATTTTAAACATTGACTTGAAAGTTTAGAACGTGTTCATTTTCAGCTGATTCTTCACATCAGTGAGTCTGTTTCCATGAGCAGAAAAATCCAATAACTATCAGTGATCAGATCATTGGAAGAACCAGACCTGAGGCCTTTACATGCTGTGGTGGAAAAATTTACTTTTTATATTTTATACTCTTTTAATATGTTACACTGTTAAGTGCATGCTGAGTCATTGTTATGTGTGATGTTTACCACTCTGTAGCAACCCCGACTTGGGGACGAAGTTCTTACCTTGAGTTAAAACCCAAACACCTAAATGTCTGAATGTGTAGATAGAGGATGGCGCCTGTACTTCAGATAGGATTCAAGCAAGGTTAGAGTGAAGAGGTCCTCATGACCTCTTCACGGAGCAGAGAAGGAGTAGTATGGGGTGGTACGATGTACGTAAGGAATGACATCATAGTTTGAGGGGGTTGGATTTGGTTCGATATAATCTTTAGTTTTCTCTTGTTTAATCAGACTTCATTTACAGAGCTCTGTCTGTGATTGATTTCTCAATAAATGCATTTATTATTTTAACTCTAACTTTCTCCCTTTTTCTTTGTGTGGGTTATCAGTTGAACGGTAAATTTCCGCGACAATGCACTTCAATGGGAAACTCCTAAACCCTGGTTTAGGTGCTCCAGTGCATTATGGGATGTCTTTGGGAGTTGGTCCGTACATAGTGATGATAGAATCCAACTTCCTGTTATTGTCTTCAACTCCCGTTGGACTCGGTAACTTCTGTTTAGTAGGACTGTAATAGTTTGTGCACATGTGCTGATGGAGCAGAACTAAATCCATCCCATGAACCTGTAAACATGCATGAAGACATGGGAGGATTGTAATCAGATTACTGCTGTGATCTGATCCAACACATCAGATTAGACTGTTTCCATGATCACTGGAAGAATCGGACAACTTCACTAATCAACTCACCATTGGGTGTCTCCATGGTTACTGCCCATAGTGCATTCTGATTGGCTAACAGGTGTCCCTTAGTTTAGTCTTCTAGTGACAGTTCAGTAAATGTTCTAGCCCTAACCTTAACCCTAACCCTGTTCAGTAAATGTTCTAGCCCTAACCCTAACCTTAACCTAACCTAACCCTGTTCAGTAAATGTTCTATCCCTAACCCTATCCCCAACCCTAACCTTAACCTAACCCTGTTCAGTAAATGTTCTATCCCTAACCCTATCCCCAACCCTTACCTTAACCTAACCCTGTTCAGTAAATGTTCTATCCCTAACCCTATCCCCAACCCTTACCTTAACCTAACCCTGTTCAGTAAATGTTCTATCCCTAACCCTATCCCTAACCCTAACCTTAACCTAACCCTGTTCAGTAAATGTTCTATCCCTAACCCTATCCCTGACCCTAACCTAACCTAACCCTGTTCAGTAAATGTTCTATCCCTAACCCTATCCCCAACCCTAACCTTAACCTAACCCTGTTCAGTAAATGTTCTATCCCTAACCCTATCCCCAACCCTTACCTTAACCTAACCCTGTTCATTAAATGTTCTATCCCTAACCCTATCCCCAACCCTAACCTTAACCTAACTCTGTTCAGTAAATGTTCTATCCCTAACCCTATCCCTAACCCTAACCTTAACCTAACCCTGTTCAGTAAATGTTCTATCCCTGACTCTATCCCTAACTCTAGCCTTAACCCTTCTTCAGTGTCTGAAAGGACATTTCTATGGGACTAAACTCAGTTCAGTCCTGCTGCCATGGTGTGTCTGATGGGCATCCAGACAAACGGAACTCAACTAAATCTGTGGATCAACTCAAACACACTGTGGGATCAGCAGGACCAGGACCCCTGTCCCACTACAGGGGGTCATGTGACTCATGTTGACGTCCAGGTGTGTCCACCTGTTGGTGTCTGTGTGGACAGACATAATGTGAACTCATTATTGCTGTTTGGTCCACAGAGTGGCGCAGCAGAGCTCAGAGGTTCCCACTGGTCTACAGGGTCAGACTCAGCTGGACTCCATATTTAAGGTGTGTACATGTCCAACATCTACTGGTCCATCTGTTCTGTCCAGTCACGTCCTGCTGCTGGTTTCAGACCAATGGACGTCACTGTGTCCAACATGGACCTGAGCTTTGGTCCATGGTGGACTTTGGCTCTTTCATCATGTTTTGTGTTCCAGCTGCTGGAGGAGAACATCTGCACTTTTGTTAAGAACGAACTGAAGAAGTTCCAGCAGGTTCTGAGTCCAGATTACCCACAGTGCTTAGAGAATCTGAGTGATGAGGATGAAGAGCAGAGGAGGAGCTCCAAGGCTTTTCTGAAGATAACGCTGAACTTCCTGCGGAGGCTGAAGCAGGAGGAACTGGCTGAGCGTCTGCACCACAGTAAGACCATTCTGGACAGATTGAACAGATAAAAATACTTTTATTTACTGAGACACTGATGGGGATTTTTTTAGGCTGCGTAAGTTGAAGCGTTGTTACTGCATTAACGCATTCATTAAATAACACTGACAATTGTTTTTCTCTCCTGTTAATGCCGTTTTATTCTAACTCCTATTCTTCTGCTTGTGTGCATGTAGCGATTAGCTGCAGATAGACAACAGGTTTACCAAGAACAGACGGATGCCCAAAACTTGTGTCCAAATCTGTTCCCGTAGACTCACTGTAAAACTGACACATACAAACAAAATATGTCCGAGTTCTGTTCACTGCCTTAGTACATTTACATGGCATTATACATTTAAATGAATGGGAAAAAGATCGCTAGCTCGATGCTAACTTGAATGGGAAAATCCATAGACATGCTAACGATTAGCATTTACAGATTCATTTAAGATTTACAGCATCTTTTTATCCAACAACAAAGGTTCACATCAGAGATATTTGATACTATTCATTCTGACAACAACTGAACATAAAATACTCACAGGCAAACGTTTTTGGGGCCATACAAACAGAGTGACAGAAACGTGTCTGGTAGTTCCTTCTTATGTCCAAACTAGCAACGGTAACACCGCAAGGACAAAACATACGTTAGTGCAACTTATTCCAACCACTAGAGGGCCCCCTTTGCTTGGTTTAACAACTGAACATCACATATTCTTTTTTCAGTGCATTGCTGTGGCTCTGTGAACACTCGTAGGTAAACCATGGGGACCAGGAACTGGGGGATGTGGATCAGAGTTGGTTTGACAATCGGCATCATCATGCGTTTCAACCAATGGCAGCATTTGGGGTGGTCTTAAGACTCCCGTCAATCACTCACAACCTGAAATAAACATGTGTGGACATAAACATGTGTAAAAGTAGCTGTCTGTTCCATGGACATTTTCATTTTAAATGTCTTCAGATGGTGGGGTTGAGAAGGACACAGGTGTGTGGAATAAATAAATAAATTTGGATAAATAAATTCAGCCGGCTACTGCAGCTGAACACATGGCTATCCAAGGTCTGTGAGTCCAGAGGAATACATTTCATTGATAACTTTAATTTGTTTTGGCAACAGGATGATCTGTTCAAGGGAAAGGGCCCGCACCTGGCCAGAGGTGGAGTGAGATGGTTGTTGGACAACCTCCTCCACGCTCTGAGGCACCAGAATGACCCTGGGCAGGATCCCAAGGAGCCAATGAGAAAAAAGGGAAATGAGAGAGGTACTTCTGCCCTGCCAGTCGAAGACCCAGCTAAAGATTCATCTGCAGCAGCTTCTTCACCACAGCCTAAGACCCCACCTACTGCATCCACAACTTCAGCTCCAGCAGCTTCTTCAGTTCTAACACCTTTGCAGGAGCCCCTACCCCAGCGCTAGGACCCACCTGCCACATTCACACCATCTGCAAACTCATCACTGTCCCTTTCATCTCCTCCTTCACCAATGGACTTTCCTAACCACCTTGAGAGCTTGGTGAAAACAGGACTAAAGATGATTCCACTCACTCCGCATATCACAAGGTCACCACAGGTACTACAGAACTTTACGTTCCTTCAAACATTACCCTCGTTGCCCCCAAGAACTCCACTTCCCCTTCGGCACCCACCCAGACACCTCCCATTCGACCCCCCGGCCGGTGTCCACCCCCTCACCTATCAAGACCCCCCCCCCCCCCCACCTGCCGATGTCCAACACCCCTGTCAAGACCCCTGCCACCCCCCCCCCCCCACATCAGACACCCAACTCAAACTCTTGTCTGCTATCAGTGACTCGGACACCCAAGGCCTCTGCTTTTCCAGGACTTTTAGTCACAATAAAGCACTTCTCAACCTGAGGCCCAGGGAGGGGGCGCTCTCACCCAGCGCTATACCAACACTAACGTCTCACAGACTGAACAAAGAAGAAACAACTAGATGGTCCAATAAGAAAAATTTAATCCAAATTCCTTGCAATCAGATGACTGGTCCCACTAAAGCTAATCTTAAACTCACTGTGCTCAATGTCAGATCTTTACGTAACAAATCATTTTTAATTAATAATTTTATTTCCTCTTATAATCTTGATTTTATGTTTTTAACTGAGACATGGCTTGATAGCAAGACGGGTAAAGCAGTTCTGATTGAATCCACCCCAACTAACTTTGCATCTATATCAGAAATACGAGAAAACAAAAAAGGTGGCGGTGTATGTGCATTATTTAGAGATGATCTAATTACCCATAAGCTCTCATTTGGGGTGTTTTCATCTTTTGAGTATGTATCTTTCAAAATAGAGCTAAATTTATCTCCCTCCATACTGTATGTAATCATATACAGGCCTCCCCAACAGTGTCAAAGTTTTATTGATGATTTTACTGGGATGCTTTCAGTTGTGTGCACAGAGTTTGACTGGATCATCATTACAGGTGATCTGAACGGACATGTGGAGAATGTGTGTGACAGAAATGCAAAAGAACTCTGTGCTGTCCTTGAAACCTTTGGTTTAATTCAGCATGTGAGTGAGCCCACCCACAGCAGAGGGCACACTCTGGACCTACTCCAGGGATTAAAGCAAAAATTTTTCATCTGACTGAAAATTTTCTTCTGGTCAAAATCATTGTCCACTATTAAAAATGATGCAATACAATACTACTATAGTGTACAAGTTTATTTAGTCAAATTTGGCAATACTGTAAAACCCACTGAATGGGAGAGTGTACAGGTGTAGAAGATTAGTAACATGGATAGAAAAAATGTCATGAGTGGCATTGGTGGGGGGTCTGGGGGTCCTCCCCCAGAAAATTTTTAAAGCTTCAGGTCAATTTTGGTGCTCTGTGGTTAATTTTAAAGGGGATGAAAACCTTTGAAGCAAGTGAAAATAATAACTAGAAGAAAACCTTACTGCAAAAAATGACTGAAAAACTTTTTATTTAGCAATTTAGGAACTCCTAAAACATAACTCCAACTCCAACAGCACATGAATTTTGGGGAAAATGTCTGTGTAAATGTAACCCTAACCAACTAATCTTCAGCTTCTCAGATTGATGGTGGATCAGGACTTTTTTACCATTGGAACCATACAGAATTTTCTTGTGGCAAACTCCGCACATGCGCACCAGGCTGCTTCATTTTTTTGCACCATGATCTAATTGCAGTTCCATCGTCTCCCTTCTCATCAAGCCACGCCCACCTCCATCTATTTTTCACGCATCTCTCAATAGTTCCCACTTCAGCACCTTCCTCTACAAACGTGTCCATGATGTCGTATATGCTAGCCAAAATAATCTGTACGTGGTCAAACCTGCGTCCACAACCCCCTCCCACCAATATCATGTTCTCTTTTGATTGGAAGAAATTACATCAAATGAAACAGAAATTCTATTCCGTTCCAGATCCTCTCTGAGGGGATTTCAAATACAGTGGCTTTGCAAATACCAAGGGTGTTACTCATTCATTTAATTTTATCTTCGTACTGTACCACACAGATAGAAATAAGATGCTAAACGGGTCCAAATAAAGCACTTATGCAGTTGGGCGCGTAACCGCGTAAGGCCGCGGCGCACAGCCGCACGCACGGGAAGGGCACATACACACACACACACACACACACACACACTAGTCATATACCGGTAAGAGGAGATCAGCTATGAACCCAAACATGAGGGTCCATGTAGATCAGTTCTGTCTTCTTCCCTTTTCGCTGTGGTTCTTTCATAATGAAAGCTACTTGTTAGCACTAAACTAAAGTTAGTCTGGAGGCTGAACTTCGGTAAAGCTGAACTGGTCCATGTGTTTCTGAGGCACAGAATGAGCAGCGTTTCCTTCCAAAGAGAAATAGTCATCAATCTGTCCTCCCGACATAAAAATAAAGAAGTCATCTTATTATCATCACTGTTAAACCTGTCAGCCCCCTGTGTGTGGCGTGCCTGTGTTAAACACCTGCAGACCCAGGACAGCAGACCCAGGACAGCAGACCCAGGACAGGATCGCGATGCCGACTGGACTCAACGAAACACGTGGGGAAGTTACTTCAATATGACTTTTTCCCTCCTCAATTTTTCCATTTGACGGAAATCTGTCGTGGTGATGGAGAACTTTAATCCCTGATCTACTCATTACCAAGGGGGTAAATATTTCAAGTGTCAGTGTGGTGGATGTTGCTTTATCTGATCATTTGTGTGTCTTCTTTGAACTGTCAGTCATTCCCAAACCAGCAGCTGGACCTGCAGTTGTTCGGAAGAGACACATTAATGACAGCACAGGTACACTGTTTATGGAGATGATCAGGTTTGAAAACGCCTCATTTTCTAATGTTGACGATCTGTTGAACTCATATTCTTCTTGTGTTCTAAATGTCCTGGGCACCATTGCTCCTGTTAAGGTTAAAATGGTTAGAAATAGGCAGAAGGCCCCATGGAGAAATGTTGACTCAGTCAGGGCACAGAAGAAGGAGTGCCGGAGGGCCAAACGGAAATGGAAAAAGTCTGAGCTTCAGGTTCATTATGAGATTTACACAGAACAGTTGTGTGTTTTCAACCAGATTTTGCGTAGAACAAGGGAGAGGTATTTTTCAGAAATGATTACAAAGTGCAGTAACAACTCTTGTGTCCTGTTTGCAACAGCAAATAGGTTCACAAACCCTCCTGCTCCATTGCCTTCAGAACTAGTTTCCACATCGAAGTGCAATGAGTTTGCAAAATTCTTTAATGACAAGGTTCAGGGCATTAAACACTCAATTAATCCCACAACATACTTACCACTGCACCCTTCCACACACCTAGAGCTGACACATTTCACACCTGTCACTGACAAAACAGTCCAAGAGACCATCTCTAGTCTGAGTTCAGACACATGTTGCCTTGACGAGTTGCCCACTAGATTTCTAAATTCTGTGCTGAGCAGTTTGTTACCCCAGCTCACTCACTTAGTTAATATTTCATTACAATCTGGAACATTTCCCAGGGCCTTGAAAACTGCTGTCATTAGGCCTCCCCTAAAGAAGAATAGTCTTGATGCAGCAGTACTGAACAACTGTCGGACCATATCAAATCTTCCATTTTTAGGTAAAGTCCTTGAGAGAGTTGTTTACCAACAGCTCTGTGACTTTCTTCTATTGAACAACTGCTTTGATGATTTCCAGTCAGGTTTCAGGCCTCATCACAGCACTGAGACTGCTCTGATCAAAGTGACAAATGACATCCGTCTGAACACAGACAAAGGTACAGTAACAGTCTTAGTCCTGCTGGATCTGAGTGCTGCATTCTATACAGTTGATCATGTGATTCTGTTACAGAGGCTAGGGGACTGGGTAGGCATCTCTGGTCCTGCCCTGAAATGGTTTAAGTCCTACCTTGAGGACAGGAAGTATTTTGTTCAAATCGGTAACTGTGTTTCAAACCAAATGGCAGTGACCTGTGGGGTCCCCCAGGGGTCCATCCTGGGACCCCTCTTGTTCAGTCTTTACATGTTGCCCCTGGGCAAGTTAATACACAGTAATAATGTGTCCTACCAGAACTATGCAGACGACACTCAGATTTACATCTCGCTGACAGCAGGTGAACATGGGCCTGTGGACTCACTCTGTGACTGCCTCCAACAGATCACTGTGTGGATGCAAAACAACTGTCTCCAGCTAAATTCAGACAAGACTGAAGTCATTGTCTTTGGCCCACAAAAACCCAGAGAAAGTGTCATCAGTCATTTGGAAACTGTTACTCTAAAAGCTAAAAATCAGGTTAGAAATCTAGGGGTAATAATGGACTCAGACCTAAACTTTAACAGCCACATTAAATCAGTTACATCATCAGCCTTTTACCATCTTAAAAACATTGCCAGAATCAAAGGTTTACTGTCTAAAGTAGACTTAGAGAGACTTATCCACGCATTTATCTCTAGCAGGTTAGACTACTGTAATGGCCTTCTCACTGGACTCTCTAAACCAGCTGTAAAACAGCTGCAGTCCATCCAGAACGCTGCTGCTCAAGTCCTGACTAGAACCAGGAAGTACGACCATATTAGTCCTGTGCTCAGATCTGTGCACTGGCTTCCTGTGGCTCAGAGAATAGACTTTAAAACAGCTCTGCAGGTCTACAGGTCTGTCCATGGTCTAGCACCTAAGTACATCTGTGACATGTTGGTCCCATATGAACCATCTTGGACCCTGAGAACCTCAGGTACAGGTCTTTTGCTGGTGCCCAGAGTCAGGACTAAACAGGGTGAAGCTGCGTTTCAGTTCTATGCAGCTAAACTCTGGAACAGTCTTCCTGATGACGTCAGACAGGCCTCTACTGTGACAATGTTTCAGTCCAGGCTGAAAACAGCTGTTCAACTGTGCATAGAACAACTGAAAGGGTTCTATCTGCACTCTTCTCTTTTACTTTGTTTTAATTGATTATTATTTATGTTTTATTGATTATATTTTAATTATAATTGGGTTTTTAATCTGTTTTCCATTTTTGTAAAGCACTGCGAATTGCCCAGTGTATGACTTGTGCTATACAAATAAAGTAAGTAAGTCAGTAAATTTTATTTATAGAGCACTTTTCACAGACAGAGTCACAAAGTGCTTTATCAATTCAAATCACAATCAGATCCAGTTTACAGACCCAACAGAATCCTTCAGGAGCAAACACATGTGATTGGTGACAGTGGCAAGAAAAAACTTCCCTTTAACAGCAGAAACCTGGAGCAGACCCAGACTCTTCAAGGATGGACGTCTGCCTTGACCAGTTGGGGTTAAAGAGAGAGAGTAAAGGAGGAGAAAAGAGAGAGCGATAGAGATATAGAGAGACTGGGGGGGGGGCACATGGAGTACTTTATGATGAATACATAAAGTGTAATTAGTTTGTGGTGGTCCTGGGTCAGGTGGGAGACTAAAAAGCCTTTTTGAACAGGAGGGTTTCAGGTGTTTCTTAAAGCTCTGTACAGAGTCCATGGACCATAGGTGTAGAGGCAGGTCATTCCATAGACGTGGTCCACAGCTTTAACAGACCTGTCACCGCGTGTGCTAAAGCAGGTGTGTGGAACCATCAGCAGGTGCTGTCCTGAAGACCTCAAGCTACGAGTCGAGCTGTAGGGCTGGATCAGGGAAGCAATGTATGCAGGGGCCTGGCCATGTAGGGCCCGGAAAGTTAGCACAAGAATTTTGAAATGAAGACGATATAAAACAGAAATAATGCCTTTGCCTTGCCTTGGAAGCACTGACGTGGGATTATTTTTATCAGCAGAGTACTTCCAGTCTGAAATACCACTGAAAGGAAATACACGCTGTTGATGCCCCCCCGCATATAACTATACGATGAGATACTTTATTGTCAGTATACAGAATGTACAATGAAATTCAACAGCAATAGTAATAAATAGTATTAACTATAAAATATAAATATATAATAAAAACATAATAAAAACAAAATATAAAAACAAATCTGCATCACTCACATATCAACATCCATACATTCATTCCCTCACACATCCACCTCCTTCTTTATCATACAGCAGTACGTCACACACACATCCCGTCAGTGCCGGTGTATACAGTGCAATGTACAAAATAGTGCAATTTCAAAAATGTCTGTACTTTAGTGGTTGATTCCATTGTTTAGTATAGTTATGGCTGTGGGGTAAAAACTGCTCCGGAATTATGTGGTGCGTGTTTTTATAGATCTGTATCTCTTTCCAGATGGCAAGAGTTCAAAGAGGTGGTGGGCAGGTGGGAGGGGTCTGTGAGGATGTTCCAGGACTTCTGCAGGCAGCGAGAAGAGAAGATGCCCCTCAGGGCAGGGAGTTGAGAGTTAGTGATGTTCTGTCAGCTGTTGTGATCCTCTGCACAGCCTTCTGTCTGCTGCAGAGCGTAGTAGTATGGGGCCACCACAAACTATTAGTATTAGTATTAGTGTTAGTCAGTATTGGTATTCCTCAGTATTAGTATTAGTATTAGTATTACTATTAGTCACTATTGGTATTAGTATTAATCAGTATTAGTATTAATGTTAGTCAGTATTAGTGTTAGTATTAGTGTTAGTCAGTATTGGTAGTAGTATTAGTGTTAGTCAGTATTAGTATTAGCATTAGTATTAGTGTTAGCCAGTATTGGTATTAGTATTAGTGTTAGTCAATTAGTATTAGTATTAGTATTAGTGTCAGTCAGTATTGGTATTCCTCAGTATTAGTATTAGTATTACTATTAGTCACTATTGGTATTAGTATTAATCAGTATTAGTATTAATGTTAGTCAGTATTAGTGTTAGTATTAGTGTTAGCCAGTATTGGTATTAGTATTAGTGTTAGTCAGTATTAGTATTGGTATTAGTATTAGTGTTAGTCAGTATTAGTATTAGTATTAGTGTTAGTCAGTATTGGTATTCCTCAGTATTAGTATTAGTATTAGTCACTATTGGTATTAGTATTAATCAGTATTAGTATTAGTATTAGTATTAGTGTTAGTCAGTATTAGTGTTAGTATTAGTCTTAGTCAGTATTGGTATTAGTATTAGTGTTAGTCAGTATTAGTATTAGTGTTAGTATTAGTGTTAGTCAGTATTAGTATGAGTAGTATTAGTATTAGTGTTAGTCAGTATTGGTATTAGTCAGTATTAGTGTTAGTCAGTATTAGTATTAATATTAGTGTTAGTCAGTATTAGAATTAGTATTAGTGTTAGTCAGTATTGGTAGTAGTATTAGTGTTAGTCAGTATTAGTGTTAGCCAGTATTGGTATTAGTATTAGTGTTAGTCAATATTAGTATTAGTATTGGTATTAGTATTAGTGTTAGTCAGTATTAGTATTAGTATTAGTGTTAGTCAGTATTGGTATTCCTCAGTATTAGTATTAGTCACTATTGGTATTAGTATTAATCAGTATTAGTATTAGTGTTAGTCAGTATTAGTGTTAGTATTAGTCTTAGTCAGTATTGGTATTAGTATTAGTGTTAGTCAGTATTAGTATTAGTGTTAGTATTAGTGTTAGTCAGTATTAGTATGAGTAGTATTAGTAGTATTAGTATTAGTGTTAGTCAGTATTGGTATTAGTCAGCATTAGTATTAGTGTTAGTCAGTATTAGTATTAATATTAGTGTTAGTCAGTATTAGTATTAATATTAGTGTTAGTCAGTATTAGAATTAGTATTAGTGTTAGTCAGTATTAGTATTAATATTAGTGTTAGTCAGTATTAGTATTAATATTAGTGTTAGTCAGTATTAGAATTAGTATTAGTGTTAGTCAGTATTAGTATTAATATTAGTGTTAGTATTAGAATTAGTATTAGTGTTAGTCAGTATTAGTATTAATATTAGTGTTAGTCAGTATTAGAATTAGTATTAGTGTTAGTCAGTATTAGTATTAATATTAGTGTTAGTCAGTATTAGTATTAATATTAGTGTTAGTCAGTATTAGAATTAGTATTAGTGTTAGTCAGTATTAGTATTAATATTAGTGTTAGTCAGTATTAGTATTAATATTAGTGTTAGTCAGTATTAGTATTAATATTAGTGTTAGTCAGTATTAGTATTAATATTAGTGTTAGTCAGTATTAGTATTAGTGTTAGTATTTGTGTTAGTATTAGTCAGTATTAGTATTAGTGTTAGTCAGTATTGGTATTTTTATTAGTGTTAGTCAGTATTGGTATTCCTCAGTATTAGTGTTAGTCACTATTGGTATTAGTATTAATCAGTATTAGTATTAGTGTTAGTCAGTATTGGTATTAGTATTAGTGTTAGTCAGTATTAGTATTAGTGTTAGTCAGTATTGGTATCAGTATTAGTGTTAGTCAGTATTATTATTAGTATTAGTGTTAGTCAGTATTATTATTAGTATTAGTGTTAGTCAGTATTAGTATTAGTATTAGTCAGTATTATTATTAGTATTAGTGTTAGTCAGTATTAGTATTAGTATTAGTGTTAGTCAGTATTGGTATCAGTATTAGTGTTAGTCAGTATTATTATTAGTATTAGTGTTAGTCAGTATTAGTATTAGTGTTAGTATTTGTGTTAATAAGTATTGGTCAGGTGTCCGTTGTGTCACAAGATGTTCTTTGCGTCACTGGTCTGGTACATTTCTTAGGACAGGTCCCATCTTGGTCCCATAGTAAACGGACATATATGATGACAGGACATGACCTTAGGCACACTGTTAAATAGACACGCCCACAGACGATCGTAAACAACAGATAAGAGGTAAACACGGTCATTATGGGGTTTTGCATTGAGTTGAGGAATTTCATCTCCTTGACTTTAGAGTCAGATGACACCAGTCCATTTTCTGTGATCCAACCCACAAGGGGGTCAGCCCAGAGTTTGAAGATCAGTTTAAAGGATTATAAAAGTGATGTGCACTGGAATGTCTGGGTCCATTTCCTGTTTGGAATGTGGATCCTCCTCAGCTGAGTTCTATTTTGTTTGTGATCAGATCAAGTCAACAATAAAATTATAAAAATGAGACCAAAAAGAATCCGGACTTATTCTTGGAGCTGCCAACAAAAGAACAGTAACACTAGGAAGAACCCCAGGGGTACTGGTAAGAAGCCCAGGGGTACTAGGAAGAAGCCTCGGGCACTGGGAAGAAGTCCAGGGGTACTAGGAAGAACCCCAGGGGTACTGGTAAGAAGCCCAGGGGTACGAGGAAGAAGCCCGGGGCACTGGGAAGAAGTCCAGGGGTACTAGGAAGAACCCCAGGGGTACTGGGAAGAAGCCCAGGGGTACTAGGAAGAAGCCTCGGGCACTGGGAAGAAGTCCAGGGGTACTAGGAAGAAGCCCGAGGTACTGGGAAGAAGTCCAGGGGTACTAGGAAGAAGCCCGGGGCACTGGGAAGAAGTCCAGGGGTACTAGGAAGAACCCCAGGGGTACTGGGAAGAAGCCCAGGGGTACTAGGAAGAAGCCCAGGGGTACTAAGAAGAAGTCCAGAGGTAGTAGGAAGAAGCCCAGGGGTACTGGGAAGAAGTCCAGGGGTACTGGGAAGAAGTCCAGGGGTACTAGGAAGAAGCCCAGGGGTAGAAGGAAGAAGCCCAGGGGTACTAAGAAGAAGTCCAGAGGTAGTAGGAAGCAGCCCAGGGGTACTGGGAAGAAGCCAAGGGGTAGTAGGAAGAAGCCCAGGGGTACTAGGAAAGTTTATGTGAAAACACATTAAATAAACCAATATGTACTGAATATAAATTAAAATAGAATAAATGCATAAATATAAACACAAATACATTCATTTAAAAGTTAGGTTGTCTTTGGAAACATTTGAAGATTATTTATATTTAACATGATTCAAAATGAGTTTATTTGATAAGGAATTATTTTATGTCGATGAAAAGTTCATTTATTAATGACCAATTTATTTTTCTAATCAATGACAGAGGGCACTTTTAGTTTATATTTTACACCAAATTTACATTAATAAATGTGTTATTTTTCATATATTACAATTAAATAGAAGTTGTTTTGTAAATAGAAACTGACACCTTTGGCACAGGAACACATTTGGACTCATTTTATTCAATCAAAAATGCTGAAGTGACAGTTGGGGATACTTGGATAAAAAAGTGTATTTCAGGGGTAGTCCGCTGTAAAAAGTCCTCATTTCAGGGGTAGTCCGCTGTAAAAAGTCCTCATTTCAGGGGTACTCCACTGTACAAAGTTGGAGAACTGGACTAGACCTTTCCCAGATTACAGTAATAATGATCTTTTCACATCTTCATCAAACTTAGGTTGTATTGATTCGTTTCTGTTCTTCTCCTCCTCCTTCTCCTCCTCCTCAGGTTCTCTGTGTGCTCAGTCTTGTCTCCTTGTCCTCCTCTTTGTGTTTCTCCTCCTCTTCCTTCTCCTCCTTCTCTTCTTCCTCCTCTTCCTCAGGTTCTCTGTGTGCTCAGTCTTGTCTCCTTGTCCTCCTCTTTGTGTTTCTCCTCTTCCTTCTCCTCCTTCTCTTCTTCCTCCTCCTCAGGTTCTCTGTGTGCTCAGTCTTGTCTCCTTGTCCTCCTCTTTGTGTTTCTCCTCCTCTTCCTTCTCTTCTTCCTCCTCTTCCTCAGGTTCTCTGTGTGCTCAGTCTTGTCTCCTTGTCCTCCTCTTTGTGTTTCTCCTCTTCCTTCTCCTCCTTCTCTTCTTCCTCCTCCTCAGGTTCTCTGTGTGCTCAGTCTTGTCTCCTTGTCCTCCTCTTTGTGTTTCTCCTCCTCTTCCTTCTCCTCCTTCTCTTCTTCCTCCTCCTCAGGTTCTCTGTGTGCTCAGTCTTGTCTCCTTGTCCTCCTCTTTGTGTTTCTCCTCTGTAAACTCCTCTTTGATCTTCTGCAGTAGTTGTGGGTTCATCAGTAGGTCCAGTGCCGTCATGGACAGAGCCTTTGCAGTCCTGAGAGCGTAGAACTGAGCCCTGGCATCACCTACAAGGAACAGAAAGAAAAGAAAGAACCGAAGGAACCGAAGGAACAGAAGGAACATAAAGAACAGAAGGATTAGAATAGAACTGAGCCCTGGCATCACCTACAAGGAACAGAAAGAACAGAAAGAACAGGAGGATTTCAGAAGGTTCACTATTCCACCAAAGAGTACCATGAACATGTCTACTACTGCACCTGTACAGAATAGAATAGAATAGAATAGAACAGAGTAGAATAGAATAGAACAGAACAGAATAGAATAGAACAGAACAGAATAGAACAGAACAGAGTAGAATAGAATAGAACAGAACAGAATAGAACAGAACAGAGTAGAATAGAATAGAATAGAACAGAACAGAATAGAACAGAACAGAGTAGAACAGAACAGAGTAGAATAGAATAGAACAGAACAGAGTAGAATAGAATAGAACAGAATAGAACAGAATAGAATAGAACAGAACAGAGTAGAATAGAACAGAATAGAATAGAACAGAGTAGAGTAGAACAGAGTAGAATAGAATAGAACAGAGTAGAGTAGAACAGACCAGAACAGAACAGAACAGAATAGAACAGAATAGAATCCATTAGAATAGAATATTAGACAATAAGTTTTCTTGTTGTTTCTCCAGTTGTTCAGTGAAATTACAGCTGTTCTGGACCAGTGACAGTCACCTGACATGTAAACATAGACATATATGGCTGTATCTACATATATGACTGTATCTACGTATATGACTGTATTTACATATATGACTGTATCTACATATATGACTGTATTTACATATATGACTGTATCTACGTATATGACTGTATTTACATATATGACTGTATCTATGTATATGACTGTATTTACATATGACTGTATTTACATATATGACTGTATCTACATATATGACTGTATTTACATATATGGCTGTATCTACATATATGACTGTATTTACATATATGACTGTATCTACATATATGACTGTATTTACATATATGACTATCTACATATATGACTGTATTTACATATATGACTGTATCTACGTATATGACTGTATTTACATATATGACTGTATCTACGTATATGACTGTATTTACATATGACTGTATTTACATATATGACTGTATCTACGTATATGACTGTATTTACATATATGGCTGTATCTACATATATGACTGTATTTACATACAGACCTGATCAAAATCTTCAGACCAGTTGAAAAATAGCTAGAATTGACCTTTTGCACATTTGGATCTTAATGAGGTTTTAAGTAGAGCTACAATATACAAAAGCAAGAAGGGGGAGTGAGACAAAAAGCACTTTGAAAAAGTCATTTATTGAAAACAAGTAAACTGAAATAGGCTGTTTATCAGCTGATCAAAAGTTTAAGACCGCAGGCTATAAAAGCCAAAATCTGCTCCAAATTCTCCTTTTCTGTCGGGCATTCACACGGTCATGCCCTCCTGATGGCTAAAGCTCAGAAGCTTTCTCTTCTTGAACGTGGTCGGATCGTCCAGCTGCATAAGCGAGGCCTCTGGCAGCGTGCCATTGCTGCTGAGGTTGGACGCAATAAGACAGTCATTCTACATTTTTGGACAGATCCTGAGCATTATGGAACAAAAAAGTCAAGTGGTAGACCCAAAAAAATGACACCTGCGCTGAGCCGGAGGATCCCATTGACTGTCCGTCAGGACACAGGGCGGTCCTCCACCCAAATGAAGGCCCTTACTGGTGCCGACTGCAACGCAATAACCATCAGACGGCATCTGCGGGAAAAGGGTTTCAAAACCAAAAAACGAATTCAAAGACCTCGTCTCCTACAACGCCACAAAACTGCCCGTTTAGACTTTGCCAGGAGCATCAAACATGGGACACTGAAAGGTGGAAAAAAGTTTTATTCTCTGATGAGAAAAAATGGAACCTTGACGGTCCAGATGGCTTCCAACGTTACTGGCACGACAAGGAGATCCCACCTGAGATGTTTTCTACCCGGCACAGTGGAGGGGGGTCCATCATGATCTGAGGTGCTTTTTCATTCAGTGGAACACTGGAGCTTCAGGTGGTGCAGGGTGGTCAAACGGCGGCTGGTTACGTGCAGATGTTGCAGTGGGCGTCCCTCATGACTGAGGGCCCTGGTCTGTGTGGGAACAGCTGGGTTTAAAAACAGGACAACGCTGCAGTTCACAATGCTCGCTTGACCAAGGACTTCTTCAGGGAGAAGAACATCACTCTTTTGGACCATCCCGCATGTTCCCCTGATTTAAATCCCATAGAGAACATTTGGGGATGGATGGCAAGGGAAGTTTATAAAAATGGCCATCAGTTCCACACAGTTGATGCCCTTCGTGAAGCCATCTTCACCACTTGGAGCAATGTTCCCACCAGCCTCCTGGAAACACTCACATCAAGCATGGCCAAAGGAATTTATGAAGTGATTAACAAGAACGGTGGAGCTACTCATTACTGAGTCCTACTGAGAACATTTTTTGTTCTGGTTTGGAGAGTTTTTTGTAATTTTTTGAGCGATGGTCTTAAACTTTTGATCAGCTGATAAACAGCCTATTTCAGTTTACTTGTTGTTTTCAATAAATGACTTTTTCAAAGTGCTTTTTGTCTCACTCCCCCTTCTTGCTTTTGTATATTGTAGCTCTACTTAAAACCTCATTAAGATCCAAATGTGCAAAAGGTAAATTCTAGCTATTTTTCAACTGGTCTGAAGATTTTGATCAGGTCTGTATATGACTGCATCTACATATATGACTGTATTTACATATATGACTGTATTTACATATATGACTGTATCTACGTATATGACTGTATTTACATATATGACTGTATTTACGTATATGACTGTATTTACATATATGACTGTATCTACGTCTATGACTGTATTTACATATATGACTGTATTTACATATATGGCTGTATCTACATATATGACTGTATTTACATATATAACTGCATCTACATATATGACTGCATTTACATATATGACTGTATTTACATATATGACTGTATTTACATATATGACTGTATCTACGTCTATGACTGTATTTACATATATGACTGTATTTACATATATGGCTGTATCTACATATATGACTGTATTTACATATATGACTGCATCTACATATATGACTGTATTTACATATATGGCTGTATTTACATATATGACTGTATTTACATATATGGCTGTATCTACATATATGACTGTATCTACGTATATGACTGTATTTACGTATATGACTGTATTTACATATATGGCTGTATCTACATATATGACTGTATTTACATATATGACTGTATCTACATATATGACTGTATTTACATATATGGCTGTATCTACATATATGACTGTATTTACATATATGACAAACATATATGGCTGTATCTACATATATGACTGTATTTACATATATGACTGTATCTACATATATGACTGTATTTACATATATGGCTGTATCTACATATATGACTGTATTTACATATATGACAAACATATATGGCTGTATCTACATATATGACTGTATTTACATACAGTCGTCCTCAAAATTATTCATACCCCTGCCATTTTTTGTAACTTTTTGTTTTTGTGATGAAATGAATGAGTTTTGTCAAGTTTGTTTGTGACTTATATGTGATACACAAGTGAGGAAATAAGAACAAATGATACTTGGAGAAATACTTTATTTCAGGAGTATTTTATTAGAGGATTTCTAAAAAACGCCATGTTCAAAATTATTCATACCCTAGGTTTATTAAGTCCAAAGTCTTTTCTTAATAGTCAGTAGAATAGCCTTTGTTCTTGATAATGGTTCCTGTAAGTGTCCACAGGTTCTCTTCTGTCTCCTGTGGGGTTTTGGTCCACTCTTCCAGGACCAAAGCCTCCAGCTGGGTCCGGTTGGATGGTTTCCTACCCATCACGCTAGTCTTTGGCTCCCTCCACAGATCCTCTATATGATTTAGGTCAGAGCTTTGACTGGGTCATGTCCTTGAACCACTACTGCACTACCTTGGTGGTATGCTTGGGGTCAGTGTCCTGCTGGGACGTCCAGTCAGGACCAGTCTAGAGTTTCTCAGCAGACACATCCACATTGTCATCCAGGATGTTGATATAATCCTCCTTTTTCATGATGCCCTGTATCTTGATGAGGTTCTCGGTGCCACTAGCAGAAAAGCAGCCCCATAGCATTATGTTGCCACCACCATGCTTGATGGTTGGGGCTGTGTTCAGCTAGCGTTCTTCTCCTTGCTTCCTTCAGATGCAGTCAACATCCATGTGGCCAAACAACTCCATCTTTGTTTCATCAAATCACTGGATTGATGACCAAAAGCTTGGATCTTGGTTAAGAAGAGCTCTAGGAAATGCCAGATGAGCCTCCTGATGTTTCATCCTGAGTCATGCCATCTTCCTGTGTCTGCATCCATGGAGATCTCCTTTGTGCAATACTGGCTGGATGGTTGTCTGTGATACCTTCATACCTTGGTTATTTTGGTGGCAACATAATGCTATGGTTATAACCTATAATGCTAGGATGCTTCTCTGCTAGTGGCACTGGAAACCTCATGAAGTTACAAGGCATCATGAATTTAACATAATTATATCAACGTCCTGGATGACAGCGTGAAAGTGCTGAGAAACTCTAGACTGGTCCTGACTGGACGTCCCAGCAGGACACTGACCCCAAGCATACCACCAAGGTAGTGCAGTAGTGGTTCAAAGACATGACCCAGTCAAAGTCCTAACCTAAACCATTTAGAGGATCTGTGGAGGGAGCTAAAGACCAGAGTGATGGGTAGGAGACCACCCAACCAGACCCAGCTGGAGGCTTTGGTCCAGGAAGAGTGGACCAAAACCCCACAGGAGACAGAAGAGAACCTGTGGACACCTACAGGAACCATTATCAAGAACAAAGGCTATTCTACTGACTATTAAGAAAAGACTTTGGACTTAATAAACCTAGGGTATGAATAATTTTGAACATGGCGCTTTTTAGAAATCCTCTAATAAAATACTCCTGAAATAAAGTATTTCTCCAAGTATCATTTGTTCTTATTTCCTCACTTGTGTATCACATATAAGTCACAAACAAACTTGACAAAACTCATTCATTTCATCACAAAAACAAAAAGTTACAAAAAATGGCAGGGGTATGAATGATTTTGAGGACGACTGTATATGGCTGTATCTACATATATGACTGTATTTATATATATGACAAACATATATGGCTGTATCTACATATATGACTGTATTTACATATATGGCTGTATCTACATATATGACTGTATTTACATATATGACAAACATATATGGCTGTATCTACGTATATGACTGTATTTACATATATGGCTGTATCTACATATATGACTGTATTTACATATATGACAAACATATATGGCTGTATCTACATATATGACAAACATATATGGCTGTATCTACAAATATGACTGTATTTACATATATGGCTGTGTCTACATATATGACTGTATTTACATACATGACAGACATATATGACTGTATGTACATGTATAACTGTATTTACACATATGACAGTATTTACATATATGACAAACATATATGACTATATTTACATATATGGCTGTATTTACATATATGGCTGTATTTCCATATATGACAGCAAATATCCTGTGTGTGGTTCCGACCTGCAGCGCTGGTGTATTCCTGAGTGTGGACCAGAGCATTAGCTCCGATGTAGAAGTATGGATGGATCCCAGGGACGGCAAACGTCACATTCCCAAAGTCTGTGGAGCCTGGGCAGGAAAAACAGAACAAAGACATAAGGGAAGAAACATGCATGAAAAACAGAGCAAAGACCAAAGGGAGGAAACACAGGTCCGATTAAAGTGTGGATGAAAAACAGAGCAAACCAGAGGGAAGAACACAGGACCGATTCAAGTGGACCTGTATGTTTGACTTAGAAGAAAGGAAGATGCAAATTCAGCCAAATTCACCACAAACGCACCACACTGGACCTTTATATGAGGTGGATTATGGGCGGGGTTAGAACCTATGGGAGGAGCCATTGGCTGGGAGTGACGGACCTGTGGTTTTCAGGTGATCAGTTCCAGTAAACCAGTATCAGTCCCACTAAACCAGTACTAGTCTCACTAAACCAGTATCAGTCCCACTAAACCAGTCTCAGTCTCACTAAACCAGTATCAGTCTCACTAAACCAGTCTCAGTCTCACTAAACCAGTATCAGTCCCACTAAACCAGTACTAGTCCCACTAAACCAGTACTAGTCCCACTAAACCAGTATCAGTCTCACTAAACCAGTACTAGTCCCACTAAACCAGTACTAGTCCCACTAAACCAGTATCAGTCCCACTAAACCAGTATCAGTCCCACTAAACCAGTACTAGTCCCACTAAACCAGTATCAGTCCCACTAAACCAGTACTAGTCCCACTAAACCAGTATCAGTCCCACTAAACCAGTATCAGTTCCACTAAACCAGTATCAGTCCCACTAAACCAGTATCAGTCCCACTAAACCAGTACCAGTCCCACTAAACCAGTATCAGTCCCACTAAACCAGTATCAGTCCCACTAAACCAGTACCAGTCCCACTAAACCAGTATCAGTCCCACTAAACCAGTACCAGTCCCACTAAACCAGTATCAGTCCCACTAAACCAGTATCAGTTCCACTAAACCAGTATCAGTCCCACTAAACCAGTACCAGTCCCACTAAACCAGTATCAGTCCCACTAAACCAGTACCAGTCCCACTAAACCAGTATCAGTCCCACTAAACCAGTACCAGTCCCACTAAACCAGTATCAGTCCCAGTTAAACCAGCATGACGTACCAGACTCCTTTAGAACCTCTTCATCTGTGGTGAACTCCATACCCAGAGCGGTACCGTTCTGCTCATACAACTGTTCCAGAGTCCAAAACCGTAGCATGTTATCAAATCTGTTTTTGGAGAATTCAACTTCAACCTAAAAAATAACATGTTCTATTAAGACACAGATACATGTTCTACTAAGACACAGACACATGTTCTGCTAAGACAAAGACACATGTTCTGCTAAGACACAGACACATGTTCTGCTAAGACACAGACACATGTTCTACTAAGACACAGACACATGTTCTATTCAGACAAAGACACATGTTCTTTTAAGACAGACACATGTTCTACTAAGACACAGACACATGTTCTACTAAGACAAAGACACATGTTCTACTAAAACACAGACACATGTTCTACTAAAACACAGACACATGTTCTATTAAGACACAGACACATGTTCTACTAAGACACAGACACATGTTCTATTAAGACACAGACACGTTCTATTGACTTATCGACCAAACTGATTTTTGACAGTCACATAATGGTGTTGTTCCTGGTGTTGTCCTTCCGTACACCCTGTGGCCTCAGCTGCAGATCTGAAACACCTCTGGGCCTTGTCCTGCTCATGGTGGTGTTGGTGTTGTTAATGGTGTTGGTGTTAGTAGTGTTAGTGTTGTTCCTGGTGTTGTTCCTAGTGTTGTTCCTGGTGTTGTTCCTAGTGTTGTCCTACCGTACACCCTGTGGCCTCAGCTGCAGATCTGAAACACCTCTCTGCCTTCTCCTTCAGGACGGGCAGCTCGGCTCTGGATGGCGTCCTCAGGTAGAACTCCAGCTCAGTGTAATCTGGGATGATGTTGGGTTTGACTCCGCCGTTTTTGATGATTCCTGAAGAACACAGAGTGATTTAGCGGAGTTGATTTCAGGAGTCACAGACGTGTGGACAGATGGATGGACAGTTCACCGTGGACTCTCCAGTCCGGTTTCAGCTGCTGCCTGAGCACCGACAGGCTGTTGTAGCACAGGACGGCGGCATCCAAGGCGTTGACGCCCTCCCAGGGGTAGGCGGACGCATGGGACGCCCTGCCATAGTATCTGATGGTCACACTAGAATTAGACAGAGACCACACTGGAATTAGACAGAAACCAACTGGAATTAAACAGAGACCAACTGGAATTAGACAGAGACCAGCTGGAATTAGACAGAGACCAACAGAGACCAACTGGAATTAGACAGAGACCAACTGGAATTAGACAGACCAACACAGACCGACTGTAATTAGACAGAGACCAGCTGGAATTAGACAGAGACCAACTGGAATTAGACAGAAACCAACTGGAATTAGACAGAGACCAGCTGGAATTAGACAGAGACCAACAGAGACCGACTGGAATTAGACAGAGACCAGCTGGAATTAGACAGAGACCAACACAGACCGACTGGAATTAGACAGAGACCAGCTGGAATTAGACAGAGACCAACTGGAATTAGACAGAAACCAACTGGAATTAGACAGAGACCAGCTGGAATTAGACAGAGACCAACAGAGACCGACTGGAATTAGACAGAGACCAGCTGGAATTAGACAGAGACCAACACAGACCAACTGGAATTAGACAGAGACCAGCTGGAAATAGACAGAGACCACACAGGAATTAGACAGAGACCAGCTGGAATTACACTGAGACCAGCAGAGACTAACTGGAATTAGACAGAGACCAGCTGGAATTAGACAGAGACCAGCTGGAATTAGACAGAGACCAGCTAGAATTAGACAGAGACCAGCTAGAATTAGACAGAGACCAACTGGAATTAGACAGAGCCCAGCATCAGTCAGAATTAGACCAGACCCGTGCCTTCACATTAGGTTAGGGTTAGCGGTGAGTCCAGGTCCATTAGGGACACCCCTGATTGGATGGGGCTGTGCGTCCTCATGCTGTCCTTACTCGTGCTCTGCCACACAGGGTAGGTACAGGGCGTCCTCCTTGGATGGGTGGGCCATGAACACCACATCCAGACCCTCGAACGCCCCTTCTCGCAGCATGTCGATCTTCCCTCCCCCGTCCTCCTCTGCAGGTGTCCCCAGCACCGTCACCTGACAACACACACACACACACACACACACACACACACACACACACACACATACAGCAGTGACCACTCACCTGACTGACCACTCATTTGCATGGACCCACTGGTACACAGGTGGACACTCTGCAGCCACTGGGGCTGTGTCAACCCTAAACCTAACCCTAACCCTAACCCTAACCCTAACCCTAAACCTAAACCTAACCCTAAACCTAACCCTAAACCTAACCCTAACCCTAAACCTAACCCTTACAGAATAAACAGTTTAAGCCGATTGTTGTTTTTTATTTACTTTGGATGCTATAGACTGTGTGGGGGGTGGGGGGTCAGACTCCTTAGTTCAGTTCCACATTCAGTCCCATCTGGTCTGCTGTGAACTGGACCAGTCCAATAACGACAGAATAATATAGAAATAATGACAACTCAAAAACACAAACAAACTGAACCATCAGTCTAATTGGACCAGCATTCAGCCTCAGTTGAACACCTGTTCATTATGACAGATCCAGATCCAGTGGATCTACAAACTGTCCTTCAAACACTGTGAAAAACACACACACTGTGTCTTCAGAAACATCAGTCTAGTTGGACCAACATTCAGCCTCCGTTTATCATCAACACATGTTCAACCTGTTGTTTTTGAACGGGACCAGATGTTTTTGTTTGTTTGTTTGTTTTTGACCACATGGGTTTGTTTTCCCCAAAAGTACAGACTACACATACTTCCGGTTTCGCCGACCGAACCGAACCCCCTTAACTTTTATTTTCTAATAATAATAATAGCCCTGTAAAAGGCCCTAATGGGACCAGAACCGGTCCTGCAGGAACTTAAGTCCTACCTGGACCAGAACCGGCAGACTGCTGTGGTCCTACCTGGAGCAGAACCGGCAGACTCCTGTGGTCCTACCTGGACCCGGACCGGCAGACTGCTTCGGTCCGGCAGCTCCTCCAGAACCGCCTTGAGGCCCAGGGCCGCGGCAGCCCCCACCTCTGCAATCAGGTTGTGTCCGCAGGCGTGACCCAGACCCGGAAGGGCGTCGAACTCACACAGGAAGCCCACGTTGACCACCGGACCCGGGCCCAGTTCGGGTCCCCAGACGGCTCGGAAGGCGGTGTCCAGTTTGAAGTGCGGGTCCACGGTCCATCCGGGCTCCTGGCTGAAGAAGTCCACCAGGGTACCGTGGGCCTGGGTCTCCTGGTAGGCCAGCTCCGGACAGGTCCAGATGTCCCGGCTCAGACCGTGAAGCTTCGGTTCGGCTGCGTCTATGAGGACACCGAGTCTGTGTTTGAGTTCGGACAGAAGAGCCGAAGAAGACATTCTGGACCGGGACAGGGACAGAACTGGGACGGAAACAGGAAGGAGACCGGAACCGGAAGTACATGTTCCCGTAGCGGTGCGAATCGGCTCTTCCGGTAGAAACTCAAAGAAGAACTGACTCCTTTGGTTCCGGACGACTCCTCATGTTCTGTCATTTACAGTTTAAGGTTTGAACCCAAATGAACAAATAAGAAGAGTTCTACAAAAGACCCAGATTAGGACTGAGCAGGACCCAGTTTAGGTCTGAGCCGGACCCAGTTTAGGACTGAGCCGGACCCAGTTTGGGACGGAACAGAACACAGTTTAGGTCTGAGCAGGTCTGAGATCTGAGCAGGTCCACATCCATTTACTCTGGCAACAACAACATATATATATATATATATATATATATATATATATATATATATATATATATATATATATATATATATATATATATATATATATATATATATATATATATACACAGGGCCGGACTGAGACTCATTTTCAGCCCTGGAGTTTCATACCTCAGACCGGCCCACTTTAGATCACAACCGATTATTATTAAAATCATGGAATTCTAACCTTACATGTTAGGTCTACACACTGTTCTGCAAAGCCTTCTAATTCAGTGTATTTTCTAAAATATTTCCAATTCA
>NW_021941442.1:57337-172337 GCF_902148855.1 Sphaeramia orbicularis | reverse complement strand
TAACATTAATCTACTGAAATGGAATGAACATGCAAAAACAGCAGAATTTGTAAATACTATGTTTAGTTTGAGTTTTCACCCTGTAATTACAAAACAAAGTAGAATCACATTGGAAAGCGCAACATTGATCGATAATATTTTTACAAACATTATTGATGGTGAAATAAGGAGTGGTCTATTTCTGACTGACATAAGTGATCATTTGCCAGTTTTTATAGAACTGGAAATGAACAACAAATTATCTTTACCCAACTATAAGCAAAAACCTTGTCTGGTTAGAACAAAGTCACCAGAAGCAATTATGGCCTTAAATGAGGAACTCATAAATTATGACTGGCATGACGTTTATGTAGATGATGTTAATGATTCATATAATGCTTTCTTAGACAGATTCCTGACATTGTACAACAGACATTGTCCTGTGAAAGAATATAGACAAGATTTTAAAAAGAATAAGAAACCATGGTTAACTAAGGGATTGGAAAGGGCTTGTAAGAAGAAAAACAGGCTGTATAGGGAATTTCTGAAGCACAGAACGAAAGAAAAAGAGAATAAATATAAAAGATACAAAAATAGATTGACAGCAATTATAAGAACACATAAAAAAAGCCTATTATGATAAGTTGTTAGAAATACACAAAAATGATATTAAAGGCACTTGGAGAGTGTTAAATGATATGATTAAAAAAAGTAATAAAAAGGATTTTTCTACTTATGTTGTTAAATCTGGTGACACTGTGGTGGAAAATATAGAGGACATCGTGAATATATTTAATGATTTTTTTGTTAATGTCGGTCCTAATTTGGCAAAAGATATTACCAAGTGGGAAAAGGATGATAAAAACTTTGATTTTGCTATTGAAAACAATAATTCAGTGTTTCTTGGTGGAGTTTGTGAAAGTGAAGTGTTGGAAGTGGTCAGGAAGTTTAAAAATAAAAAAATCTACTGATAGAAATTCCATTGATATGTCACTCATAAAACAAGTGATAAACAGTATCCTCCAACCATTCACTCATGTATGCAACAAATCATTTCAAACAGGCACTTTTCCAGAAAATATGACAATAGCTAAAGTGATTCCAGTTTATAAAAATGGTGATAAGCACATGATGTCAAATTATAGACCGGTGTCACTGTTACCACAGTTTTCTAAAATTCTTGAGAAACTGTTTGTAAAGAGGTTAGATGACTACATAGACAAATATAGGATATTAAATGATCACCAGTACGGATTTAGGAAAAACCGATCAACATCTTTAGCAGTAATGGAATTTGCAGAAACTATAGCAACAGCGGTGGATCAGAAACAACATACTGTTGGTGTTTTAATTGATTTAAGGAAGGCATTTGATACAATTGATCACTCAATATTACTCCGGAAATGTGAAATGTATGGTATAAGAGGTGTGACGCTAAACTGGTTAAAAAGTTATTTACAAAATAGGTCTCAGTTTGTATCAATTGGAAATACAAATTCACAACTTAGAAAAGTAACATGTGGGGTCCCACAAGGTTCAGTTCTGGGACCCAAGTTATTTATACTTTATTTAAATGATACTTTTATGGCATCTAGTGAGTTAAAATTTACAATATTTGCAGATGATACTAATTTGCTTTATTCGGGAGCAAATATGAAACAAATATTAGAAACTGTGGAAAAGGAATTGAGCAAGTTAAAAAAAATGGTTTGATGTAAATAAGTTATCACTTAATGAAGATAAAACAAAATTTATGGTTTTTGGTGGTGCTAGGGGAAGTGATGATATAAAACTGAAAATTAATGAAATTGAAAGGGTGTATGAAACAAAATTTTTGGGAGTGATTATTGACCATAAACTCTGTTGGAAACCACAAATAGAATATATCAAACGCAAAATGTCCAAAGCTGTTGCGATTCTTTATAAAACTCGAGACTTGTTAAGCAAAAAATGTTTGCATATGTTGTATTGTTCACTTATAATGCCATATATGTCAGACTGTGTGGAAATATGGGGCAATGTGTATAAGACTAATTTAGACCCAATAATTAAACTCCAAAAAAAAGCTATCAGAGTCATAAACAAAGCTGGTTATCTCCAACCAAGTAATCCACTTTTTGTAGAATCTGGTTTACTAAAATTTCTTGACATTGTATATTTAAAAACAATGGAATTTATGTTTCGCGTTAAAAGTAAACGCCTTCCTTTTTGTATTCAGAAAATTTTTAAGTTAAGAGAAGGACATTATAATTTAAGAGGGATGTTTGTGTTTGAAAAATGTAAAGTAAGAACAAATGTTAAATATCAGTGTTTCAGTTATTGGTGTCAAGCTATAGAACAAACTGAAGGATGAAGTGAAATTGTGTAGCTCACTGCTGAGTTTCAAAAAGAATTTAATTGGTCAAATTATGAAGGGCTATGAAAGTAATATGATTACAAAATAACTTATTACACTGAATGTAGTATAATTTAAGTTTAAGTATTTATCTGCTGCAACTTAAGGTGTGGACATGGACTAAGGATGTGAATAGGAGAAGCAGAAATAAGCCTCCGGCTTCAGCTTCTTCCTTTTTCAGTTACAAAATGTGTTAATTTTATGTTTGTTTGTTTGTTTTTTAATATGTAGGTGTTTTGTTTTGTTGTTTTTTTTAATATGTATGTGTTTTGTATTTTGTATTTAACTGAAATAAACATTCATTCATTCATTCATTCATTTTATATCGTGATCTTATATTATGTGATGTCATGTCATGTGATCTTCTATCATGTGATCTTATGTCATGTGATCTTCTATCATGTGATCTTATGTCATGTGATCTTCTATTGTAATGGATTTACTAGCACTCTGAGAGAAAGAAAAACACCACACTCTGATTTGAGGGATCACAAAAATACTTTGTTATTCTTGCAAGAATCACAGTGAGACAATTACAAGCACTCAGAGCAACCTCGTAATTCGTCTAAACTAGGCTGGCTGAAGTCCAGCTTATGTTTATGTTTATGCATTTGGCAGATGCTTTTTTCCAAAGCAACTTACAGAGGAAACCAATTAAATCACTCAATCAATCAAATTTTATTTCTATAGTACCAGATCACAACAAAAAAGTTCTCTCATGACACTTTATATACAGAGTTGGTCAAAACCAGACTGAAGCCAATTTACAGAAACCAACAGAATCCTCCAGGAGCAAACACTAGTGATGGTGACAGTGGTAGGGAAAACCTCCCTTTAACAGCAGAAACCTGGAGCAGAGCCAGACTGAGGAGGATGGACGAGTGACAGGACCAGTTTGGGTTAAAGAAAGAGAGTAAAGAAAGAGAAAAAGAGAGAGCTATAGAGATAGAGACTGGGGGAGAGGGGGAGAAGGGGGAGAAGGGGGGAGTAGGGGGAGACACATGGAGGCAGTTGAGGATAAGTGATTGATGATGATGAGGGCAGGAGAGAGGCAGGACCACCGCAACAGGTCAGAGATAATCCTGGGAAAATCTGTGATAATTCTGGGAAGAACTTTATTAAGATATTTCAAATGGAATGTCTGACAGTGCTAGGACAGGAGGTGCTCCTGGAGGAGCTGGGTCTGCAGGAGCTTCTTGAAGATCGGCAGGGATGCCTCTGTTCTCAGAGTATTTGGTAGAGCGTTCCACCAACGTGGAACAACCCATGAAAAGAGCTTGGATTGTCTTGTACAAGGTCTGGGGACCACCAGACAACGTTCCCCAGACGAGCGGAGTGGTCGTGGAGCAACATAAGCTTTTATTAGTGCACCTAGATAGGCAGGAGCAGACCCACTGAGAATTTTGTAGGCTAGGATTAAGGATTTGAATTTGATGCGGGCAGCTATGGGTAGACCAGTGTAACTCAATGAGTAAGGGGGTGACATGTGCCCTTTTAGGGTGATTGAAGACCAGACGCGCTGCTGCATTCTGGACCATCTGTAGTGGTTTGACAACACAAGCTGGGAGGCCCGTTAGAAGAGCACTGCAGTAGTCAAGGCAGGAGATAACCATAGTCTGCACCAGGAGCTGGGTGGAGATAACCATAGTCTGCACCAGGAGCTGGGTGGAGATAACCATAGTCTGCACCAGGAGCTGGGTGGCCTTTTGGGTTAGGTATGGCCTGATCTTTCTTAGATTGAACAGAGTGAAACGACATGATCGGATGACAGAGGCAACATGATCTGTGAAGGTCAACTGATTATCAATCATGACTCCCAAGTTACGTACTACACTGGTAGGAGCCAGAGGTATGGAGTCAATAGTGATGGAGATGTCCTGCTGTATGGTTGGCTTAGCTGGGAAGAGCAGCAGTTCAGTTTTGGACAGGTTCAGCTGAAGGTGATGGGCTTTCATCCATGCAGATCTGTCAGAGAGACAATCTGAGATTCACACTGAGACTGTGGAGTCATCAGGTGGGAATGACAGATAGAGCTGGGTATCATCAGCATAGCAGTGATATGAGAAGCCGTGTGAGTGGATGATCTGACCCAGTGAGGTGGTGTATATGGCAAAAAGGAGGGGGCCCAACACTGAGCCTTGGGGGACCCCCGTGGTGAGGCGGTGAACTGCAGATGTGTGCCCTAGCCAGGACACTTTGAAGGACCGACCAGTGAGGTAAGATTGAAACCAGGAGTGGGCGTGGCCTGTGATGCCCATGTTCCAGAGTATGGATAACAGGATATGGTGACTGACAGTGTCAGATGCTGCTGATAAGTCCAGTAGAATGAGTACTGAGGACTTGGCTGCTGCTCTAGCCTCTTTCAAGGCTTCTGTCACAGACAACAGAGCCGTTTCAGTGGAGTGGCCGATTTTGAAGCCAGATTGGTTGATGTCAAGGAGGTTATTTTGGGAGAGGAATTCTGTGACCTGTTTGAAAACCGCCCTTTCGATGGTCTTAGAAAGGTATGGGAGGAGTGAGACTGGTGGATAATTCTCCACTTGAGTGGGGGTGAGGGAAGGTTTTTTGAGAAGTGGTGTTACCTGCGCTTGTTTAAATACTGTAGGAAATGTTCCTGATGTCAGTGAAGCATTCATCACATGTGTGATTGGTGCTGTGATAGTAGGGGCAACAGACTGTAAGAGGTTGGATGGAATAGGGTCCAACAGGCATGTTGTAGGACGGCTAGAGGAAAGGAGTTTAGACACCTCGTTCTCTGTGAGGGGAGTAAATGAGGGGAATGACGCAGTTGGGCTTTTGTCAGTTGAGTTAGTAGTACCCATGGTCAGGGGAGAAGAAGCAGTGTGTGATGATGATGATGTTGAAGAAGGAGGCGTGCAGTCTATGGGTGGATCAGTGAACTGACTGCTGATAGTAGACACTTTATTTGTGAAAAATGAAGCAAAATTGTCTGCTGTCAGGTTGGTAGTGGGCGGTGGAGGCGGAGGGTTGAGTAGTGTTTTAAAGGTTGAGAATAGTTTCCTGGTGTCAGTGGCAGAATGAATTCTGTTATTATAGTAAACCTTCTTCACAGCAGTGACACTGGATGAGAAGGATACTAATAGTGACTGGAATGAGATCAGGTCAGAAGAGCTTTTTGTTTTGTGCCATTTTCTCTCTGCGGCTCTGAGGTTGGTACGCAGCGACCGGAGGTTATCATTGAGCCATGGGTGGGACTGGGAGGATGGAGCGGGTCTAGTAGATAGAGGGCACAGATTATCCAGACAGGAGCTAAGTGTAGAGCACAGAGACTCAGTGGCATCATTAACCTCTAAGGAGGAAAAAGTGCTGGGGGGAGGGAGAGCGGAGGCTACGACGGTGGAGAAGTGAGTGGGGGACAGACCATGGGGGAGGGAGCAGAGTGTTTTTCAGGGAGAGACACACTGAACTGAATGAAATAGTGGTCAGACAGGTGTACAGGTGTGACTGTGAGGGCATCTGTGATGCAGTTTCAGGTGAAAATGAGATCGAGCTCTTTACCAGCTTTGTGGGTTGGAGGACTGCAAACCCGCTGTAGCTCAAAAGAGAGTATTAGTGACATGAAATCTGAGAAGCTGGGATTGTCTAAGTGGATGTTCATGTCACCGAGGACTAGCATGGGGCAGTCATGCTCTGGGATGGAGGAAAGCAGAGTGTCCAGCTCATCAGGAAAATCACCCAGTTGTCCTGGTGGACGATAAATGACAGTTATGTACAGTTTGACTGGTGCTGTCACTAGGATGGCATGGTGTTCAAAGGAGTTGTATTTGACTGAAGGTAGGAGTTAATTGTATTTCCATTTGTTGGAAATTAACAGACCCACGCCACCTCCTCGTCCAGACGGACCAGAGGTGTAGGAGAATGTGTGGTTGGTAGAAAGTGCGGCTGGGGTTGCATTGTTTTCAGGCGTAATCCAGGTTTCAGTGAGAGCCAGGATGTCCAGTGCGTGGTGGTTGACATAGGCAGCAATAAAATCTGCTTTGTTCACCACAGATTGGCAGTTCCATAACCCTACAGAGAAGGACGCACCAGTGGCTGAGGTGTATATTAATGGGCGGAGATTGGTGATATTACGATGCCTTTTAGCAGTGTGAAACCCCATACGCGAACCGAAAATAACAGGAATGGGATGGTGACCAGTGGAGAGATGGTTCCTCAGAGGTGAGCTGGTGTGAGTGAGGGGTGTAACTGTCTTTAGTGAGGGGCTGGGAGAGGAGGAGAGAACAGCTGGGGTGGTGTTCAGTCTGACTACAGACTGTACAGGAGACTCTGAACGTGGTGATGTTTGATATGACCAGCAGGGGGAGCAGGTGACTGCAGCAGAAGAGGGAGGGCATAGTCACATAGGTGTGGGAGTGGTTTTAGTCTGGACAGCATGTTGAATGTTTTGAGCCCAGACCCTGCTGCCCAGTCTAGAGGGGTGGACACCATCAGACTTGTAAAAGTAGGAGCGGTTCCAGAACAGGTTACAGTTATCAATAAAACTGAAGTCGTTCAGAGTAGAGGCGGACTGGAGCCAGGTGTTCAGGCTGAGGAGTCGGCTGAACCGCCCACACCATGGGCAGAGGAGGGGAGGGGCCCAGAAATGAAAATACTGTAAAAAGCTTATATACTGTTTTCAACGGTTACAAGTTACATGATGGAAATCTAATTTGACCTTTAGAATGAGCACGGACTGATACATTCTTCAGCATTCTTTTTCAGTCTTCAGCAGTTCAGTGACTGACAGCAAACAGCTGTGTGTTAAAAATGATAATTCCATCACCAAAACAAAGACACAGTGGCGTCTTCGTCTGGGTTGAGTGACAGCACACATGTTTTGCTAGTGAATTAATTCTATGACACTATCATATGATCTTATGTCATGTGATCTTATGTCATGTGATCTTATATCATGTGATCTTATACCATGTGGTCTTACATCGTGTGATCTTACATCATGTGATCTTCTATCATGTGATCTTCTATCATGTGATCTTATGTCATTTGATCTTATATCATGTGATCTTATGTCATTTGATCTTATACCATGTGATCTTATATCATGTGATCTTATGTCATGTGATATTTTATGATGTAATCTTCTATCATGTGATCTTATGTCATGTGATCTTATACCATGTGATCTTATACCATGTGATCGTCTATCATGTGATCTTATGTCATTTGATCTTATACCATGTGATCTTATACCATGTGATCTTCTATCATGTGATCTTCTGTCATGTGATTTTTAAAAAAAAAATTAATTAATTAATTAATTTTTTCCTTTATTTCAAATTATATATTTACACAAACATGTACCCATACACAGGGAACTACACAGACACAACATATACAAACAAACCATACAACAAACGTACCAGACCCCCCCCCACCCCCCCAAAAAAAGCAGCAAGATAAATAACATTATCAACTCCTCTTTACAATACTCAGGGCTGAGTCAGTACAATGCAAACCAACAACACATTTCTCCATCAAAAGGAAGTAGGTGACAGCAGGACACTCGTGTTGACAGTAGAGAAAAAAGGATTCCATTGTTGATAAAACAAATTAATTTGTCCACAAACAGAAAACTTAATCTTTTCCAGCTTTAAAAAGACAAGTAAATCATGCACCCATTGCACAAAAGTGGGTGGCAGCGGTTCCTTCCACTTAAACAGAATCATATGACGGGCTAATTGCGTACAAAAAGCTATCGAGTCACTTTGGGCTTTGGATAATCCCAGTGCAGGAGAGGAAACTCCAAAAATTGCCGGTAGGGGGCATGGTTGCACTGATTTACCCAAAGCAGTGCTAATCAGAGCAAAAATATCATTCCAAAAAGTATTAAGTTTTGAGCAAGACCAAAACATGTGAACATGATTAGCAGGAGCAGCACCACACCGGTTAAAGTTCGGATTTACATCAGAGAAAATCTTTGCCATCTTTTGATTGGTCCAAAAACAGTGATGTAAAATTTTACACTGCATAAATGACTGTTTAGCGCAGACGGAAGATGTGTGAACCCTCTTTAAAATGCTAAACCATAGACTTTCACAAATTGTTAAATTTAACTCAGTTTCCCATTCTCCTTTTAAAACTGAGGAAAATTAATATGAACATGAAAATGAAAATTTAGAAATTTATTATATAGCATTGAAATGATTCCCTTCAGTGCTTGGGGACGTTCTAAAATTGAGTCACATGGATTTATTTCTGGGGCATTAGGGAACTGAGGTATCATTTTCGACAAAAAGTCACGAATCTGTAAATAGCAGAAAAAGTCTCTGTTTTGGATCTGATACTTATCAATAAGATTGGTAAAAGACATGAATATGCCGTTGTCATACAGATCAGCAAATGTCTTGATCCTCCTGTCCTTCCAAACAGAATAGGCTTTGTCCAATAGAGCTGGTTTAAAGAGATGGTTTGATTGGATAGGCGCTTTTAGACAAATTGATGTCCAATTAAAATGATGCTTGAACTGAATCCAAATTTTAACAGTACATTTTACAATAATGTTTTTAGTATAATCAGTTGGAGAAACTGCATTTGAAAAAAATTAGAGCTTAAAGAGAGGATGGGTGACAAGATGCTGCCTCCAGTTGTAACCATGGTGGCGCATCAGCTCCCGGATGTTCATAGAGCCAGTAAACAATTGGTCGTATATTTGCAGCCCAATAATAATAGATAAAATTTGGAGCACCCATTCCTCCCAACTTTTTAGGCTGTTGCAGCATAGACCATGAAAGCCGTGGTGGCTTGCCATTCCAAATGAAAGTTGATAAGATGCCGTTTAGTTTATTACCTCCGCCAAGGAGGTTATGTTTTTGCCAGGGTTTGTTTGTTTGTTTGTTTGTTTGTCTGTTTGTTTGTCTGTCCGTTAGTGTGCAACATAACTCAAAAAGTTATGGAGAGATTTGGATGAAATTTTCAGGGTTTGTTGGAAATGGGATAAGGAAGAAATTATTAAATTTTGGTGGTGATCGGGGGTGGGGGGGCCCACGGGGGGGGGGCCACTGATCAGCCTTGGCGGAGGTCTGCACTCTCTTCTAGTTGAAAAATGTTTTGGGGATAAAAACGAGTAAACATTGGAAAAGATAAGTAAATTTAGGTAAAATGTTCATTTGGACAGAATTTATACGACCAGCAACAGATAAAGGAAGAGAGGACCAACGATGTAGGGTGGACTTTGTCTGATCTAGTAAAACTTGAAAATTAACGGCGAAAAGATCATAATATTTTTGAGTAACAATGATGCCCAAATAATCAAACTGGTTGGTTGTTTTAAAAGGAAGTGAGTCAGGTGGATAATTACAAGCTGCAGCATTAACTGGAAATAATTCACTTTTCTCAAGGTTTAACTTGTATCCTGAAAATCTTTCAAATTTTTTGAGAGTATTAAAAACCTGTGGAAAACTGGTGTGTGGGTCGGATATGAACAAAAGCGAATCGTCAGCATAAAGAGACGCATGTTGTTCTTGGCCCTCTCTTGTGATCCCTTTAATTCCAGTATTTTGACGCAGAGCTAATGCTAGCGGCTTGATAGCTAACACAAAAAGAAGGGGTGAGAAGGGGCAGCCCTGCCTCGTTCCTCTGCTGACAGGAAATTGACTGGAAAAAGTATTATTTGTGCGAACTGAAGAGACAGGAGCAGTGTATAATAGTTTCACCCAAGAAATAAAGATCGTACCAAACCCAAATTTTTGAAGTGTGCAAAATAAATAGTTCCATTCTACGCGGTCAAATGCTTTTTCCGCATCTAAAGAGATAACCATTTCAGGAACCGCAGAATTATTTGGATGATAAATTATGTTGAACAAACGTCTTAGATTAAAAAAACAAAACCTGTTTTTAATGAAACCAGTTTGATCAGGAGATATAATTTCAGGCATTACTGTTTCCAAACGAGTAGCAAGGATTTTAGCTAGTATTTTGATGTCAACATTTAGCAATGAAATAGGGCGATAGGAAGTACAGAGCTGACAGTTTTTATTTTTCTTCAGTAAGAGGGATATTTGAGTTTCAAGTAATGTGGGAGGAAGTTTTTTTTATTGCAGTATGAACTAGAAAAGCACTCGGAGAGCGCAGGCCTCCGCCAAGCGCAAAAATTCCCCACATAATCGGTGATACAAATCCTACATTTATTTTTTTAAATAAAATCCGCCTTCTGGATCAGATCCGGATCAGCCTTTGAAATGTGATAGAGGACCCCATTGTCAATTCCTGAGTTAAATTTCAGAATCCAGGATTTCTTCCGAATCACCCCCAAAAGTTAATCATTTCTTCCTTATCCCATTTCCAACAAACCCTGAAAATTTCATCCAAATCTGTACATAACTTTTTGAGTTATGTTGCACACTAACGGACAGACAGACAAACAAACAAACAAACAAACCCTGGCAAAAACAGAACCTCCTTGGCGGAGGTAATCACTGTACATATTCAAAAGAAGAGGAGCTAATTGGTCTGAAAATTTTTTATAGAATTCAGTACAAAACCCATCTCTACCTGGACTTTTCCCACTTTGCATCTTAAAGATGGCCTTTTGAATTTCTTGAAGAGTAATTGGGCTTTCCAGCAAATTAGCCTTATCAGTATTAATTTGGAGAACTTTAAGATCCTTGAAAAAGCCTTGTAATTCCTCTTTATCATAGATTGCTTCAGATGAATTCAGTGAATTATAAAATAACATAAAGGCGTTATTGATTTCACCAGGGTCACAGGTAAGTGTGTCACCCACCTGAATTTCATGTATCATTTTCGAAGCCATGGACTTTCTCAGCTGTTGTGCCAGCAGTTGACTTGGTTTGTCCCCAAATTCATAATAGGCATGTCTAGACTTCAAGAGCATGTCTTCTGCTTGAACTGTAGAATAATTATCAAATTCTGTTTGGAGAAGAAGCCTCTGTTTATACAGATCATCAGATGGGGCAATAGAATATAACTGGTCTAAGTCTGAGATCTTATCTGTTATATTTCTAATAGAAGTTAGGTATACTTTCCTTTGCAGAGAAACATATGAAATAATTTGTCCTCTCAGGTAGCACTTCAGAGATTCCCATAGTAGACTATGACTTATGTCTGGTGTGCTATTAGTATTAATGAAGAAGTCATTATCATGTCATCTTATATCATGTCATCTTATGTCATGTGATCTTCTATCATTCAGGAGTTTTCAGGAAAACAACAGGACATGTCCCACAGCTGCAGGAACAGGATGGAAGCATTAACGTGCTTTTATGTCCTTTTATCTTGGGGGGGGGGGGGCGGGGGGGTTGTCGGAGAACAGTAGAACAGTATAGACCCCAGTGACAGATGGTACACACACACACACACACACACACACACACAGTGGATTCCAGTCCATTACAACTCAGACCCTGGTCCAGCTGACCCTGGTCCGCCTGACCCTGGTCCCCCTGACCTTGGTCCACCTGGTCCAGGCTTATACTGGACTGTATGGAAATGCATTATGTGAGTGGATTAAAGCCTGGGGATGATGTCACAGTGGATCATCTGGACTCATGGTGATGCACATGAACACACACATACAGGAAAATACAGACGAGGAGAGGGGTTACTGTTAGTATGATTAAGAACAGGACACACGGACCAACACCACTATTATTATTATTATTATTATTATTACACACATCAGTCCATCCAGACCCTGGTCTCCTTCAGTCCACCATAGTCTGTCCAGACCCTGGTCTCCTTCAGTCCACCATAGTCTGTCCAGACCCTGGTTTCCTTCAGTCCACATCAGTCCGTCCAGACCCTGGTTTCCTTCGGTCCACATCAGTCCGTCCAGACCCTGGTTTCCTTCGGTCCACATCAGTCCATCCAGACCCTGGTTTCCTTCGGTCCAGACCCTGGTCTGAGTGTCTCTTTTCTCTCCTTGTTTGGTCTTTGCTCTGTTTTGCTCTCTTCTTTTCCTTCTGCTGTCTTTTCTTGCTCACATTGAACCTTATTTCCACTCATCTCATTTGGACACTCCATGCTCATTTTAAATTCTAATGCTCTCAGTCTCTAGGTTTCCTCTCCTCTGTCTGTGTTCACAGTCCACATGCACAGTCCTTTCATCAGTCGACTGTTACTAACACTGGAACTAGAACAACAACTGAGGCTGTTCTATTTTTACTGCACTGTCTGCACTCCTTCCACCTTCAGAACTGGGTGACGAAAAAAATAAACTAAGAAAAACCCAGGCTGTTGGCTCCTGGTGCCGCCTCAGTCCACCATCTCCACCCTCTCCTCCTCTACCTCCTCCACCCTCTCTTTGTCTGGTTCCTCCAGGTGAGGGTTATGGCTCCTCCTCCTCTTTCTGTGGTGCATCATGGTAACCATGACGACCACAGGTGCAGTCATGGTTACAGTCAGTGTAAACCCACAGTGTCTCCATCTCCTCCTGGTGATCAGCTGTTGTATTGGACATACATTCTGCTCCTCTGGTAGTGCTTGGTGGTTCCACATGTGTCGGTTCTAATGCTTGGTGGTTCCACATGTGTCGGTTCTAATGCTTGGTGGTTCCACATGTGTTGGTTCTAATGCTTGGTGGTTCCACATGTGTCGGTTCTAATGCTTGGTGGTTCCACATGTGTCGGTTCTAATGCTTGGTGGCTCCACATGTGTTGGTTCTAAAGCTTGATGGTTCCACGTGTCGATTCTAATGCTTGGTGGTTCCACATGTGTCGGTTCTAATGCTTGGTGGTTCCACATGTGTTGGTTCTAAAGCTTGATGGTTCCATGTGTCAATTCTAATGCTTGGTGGTTCCACATGTGTCGGTTCTAATACTTGGTGGTTCCACATGTGTCGGTTCTAATGCTTGGTGGTTCCACATGTGTTGGTTCTAAAGCTTGATGGTTCCACATGTCGATTCTAATGCTTGGTGGTTCCACATGTGTCGGTTCTAATGCTTGGTGGTTCCACATGTGTTGGTTCTAAAGCTTGATGGTTCCACGTGTCAATTTTAATGCTTGGTGGTTCCACATGTGTCGGTTCTAATGCTTGGTGGTTCCACATGTGTCAGTTCTAAAGCTTGATGGTTCCACGTGTCGATTCTAATGCTTGGTAGTTCCACATGTGTCGGATCTAAAGCTTGATGGTTCCACATGTGTCGGTTCTAAAGCTTGATGGTTCCACATGTCGATTCTAATGCTTGGTGGTTCCACATGTGTCGGTTCTAATGCTTGGTGGTTCCACATGTGTTGGTTCTAAAGCTTGATGGTTCCATGTGTCAATTCTAATGCTTGGTGGTTCCACATGTGTCGGTTCTAATACTTGGTGGTTCCACATGTGTCGGTTCTAATGCTTGGTGGTTCCACATGTGTTGGTTCTAAAGCTTGATGGTTCCACGTGTCAATTTTAATGCTTGGTGGTTCCACATGTGTCGGTTCTAATGCTTGGTGGTTCCACATGTGTCGGTTCTAATGCTTGGTGGTTCCACATGTGTTGGTTCTAATGCTTGGTGGTTCCACATGTGTCGGTTCTAATGCTTGGTGGTTCCACATGTGTCGGTTCTAATGCTTGGTGGCTCCACATGTGTTGGTTCTAAAGCTTGATGGTTCCACGTGTCGATTCTAATGCTTGGTGGTTCCACATGTGTCGGTTCTAATGCTTGGTGGTTCCACATGTGTTGGTTCTAAAGCTTGATGGTTCCACGTGTCAATTCTAATGCTTGGTGGTTCCACATGTGTCGGTTCTAATACTTGGTGGTTCCACATGTGTCGGTTCTAATGCTTGGTGGTTCCACATGTGTTGGTTCTAAAGCTTGATGGTTCCACATGTCGATTCTAATGCTTGGTGGTTCCACATGTGTCGGTTCTAATGCTTGGTGGTTCCACATGTGTTGGTTCTAAAGCTTGATGGTTCCACGTGTCAATTTTAATGCTTGGTGGTTCCACATGTGTCGGTTCTAATGCTTGGTGGTTCCACATGTGTCAGTTCTAAAGCTTGATGGTTCCACGTGTCGATTCTAATGCTTGGTAGTTCCACATGTGTCGGATCTAAAGCTTGATGGTTCCACATGTGTCGGTTCTAAAGCTTGATGGTTCCACGAGTCGATTCTAATGCTTGGTGGTTCCACATGTGTCGGATCTAAAGTTTGATGGTTCCACATGTGTCGGATCTAAAGCTTGATGGTTCCACATGTGTCGGTTCTAATACTTGGTGGTTCCACATGTGTCGGTTCTAGTGCTTGGTGGTTCCACATGTGTCGGTTCTAGTGCTTGGTGGTTTCACATGTGTTGGTTCTAATCCTTGGTGGTGCCACCTGTGTCGGTTCTAATGGCCCTTCTGATGTCCTGATCCCAGATGGTGGATCAGACTCAGTCTCTGTGCGCTCCTCTCTATTGTTGAATCCTCTCTATTGTTGAAGGCTTATGTTCTAATGCACAGGAACAGAGTTAGTGCAGATCAGACGCTCCATAAAAGCAGATAAAGCCTGTGGCTCTGTGATCTGGATATAGATGGATAGATAGATTTACTGTAGTAATCCCCAAGAGGAAATACAAACTACAAACTACTGTCACTGCTGCAAAGAAACAGTCAGACCACACAAACAGTCAGACCACAGACACAGTCAGACCACAGACACAATCAGACCACAGACACAATCAGACCACACAAACAGACAGACCACAGACACAATCAGACCACTGACACAATCAGACCACAGACACAGACAGACCACAGACACAATCAGACCACTGACACAATCAGACCACAGACACAGACAGACCACAGACACAATCAGACCACTGACACAATCAGACCACAGACACAGACAGACCACAGACACAATCAGAACACACAAACAGACAGACCACACAAACAGTCAGACCACAGACACAGACAGACCACAGACACAATCAGACCACACAAACAGTCAGACCACAGACACAGTCAGACCACTGACACAATCAGACCACAGACACAGACAGACCACAGACACAATCAGACCACACAAACAGTCAGACCACAGACACAGTCAGACCACTGACACAATCAGACCACAGACACAGACAGACCACAGACACAGTCAGACCACACAAACAGACAGACCACAGACACAATCAGACCACACAAACAGTCAGACCACAGAAACAGTCAGACCACAGACACAGACAGACCACAGACACAATCAGACCACACAAACAGTCAGACCACAGACACAGTCAGACCACACAAACAGTCAGACCACAGACACAGTCAGACCACAGACACAGTCAGACCACAGACACAATCAGACCACACAAACAGTCAGACCACACAAACAGTCAGACCACAGACACAATCAGACCACACAAACAGTCAGACCACAGACACAGTCAGACCACACAAACAGACAGACCACAGACACAGTCAGACCACAGACACAGTCAGACCACACAAACAGTCAGACCACAGACACAATCAGACCACACAAACAGTCAGACCACACAAACAGTCAGACCACAGACACAGTCAGACCACACAAACAGTCAGACCACACAAACAGTCAAACCACAGACACAGTCAGACCACAGACACAGTCAGACCACAGACACAATCAGACCACACAAACAGTCAGACCACACAAACAGTCAGACCACAGACACAGTCAGACCACAGACACAGTCAGACCACACAAACAGTCAGGCCACACAAACAGTCAGACCACACAAACAGTCAGACCACAGACACAGTCAGACCACAGACACAATCAGACCACACAAACAGACAGACCACACAAACAGTCAGACCACAGAAACAGTCAGACCACAGACACAGTCAGACCACACAAACAGTCAGACCACAGACACAGTCAGACCACAGACACAATCAGACCACACAAACAGTCAGACCACACAAACAGTCAGACCACAGACACAGTCAGACCACACAAACAGTCAGACCACAGACACAGTCAGACCACAGACACAGTCAGGCCACACAAACAGTCAAACCACAGAAACAGTCAGACCACACAAACAGTCAGACCACTGTTTGTAATGCACATGAAGCAATTTCATTTCATTGTTTTCTTCATACAACCAATATCCAACTGAAGTCTTAATCCTTTCCTAAGTACCTTTGATACTTTACATTTTGATTGTGGCCCCAAAGTTGTTGATATCTTTACATTTTTACTTAAATATCAGCTGTGGGTAGAATTATTATTTTAAATGTTTTCTTTGTTTTTGTGTGTGTGTTTCTGTTTATCTCACAGGTCACACTCAAGCAAAGTTACGTGGCATAAGCGTTCAAGATACCAATATCTTACCAAAAACTTAACTTTAAGTATACTTCAAAGTGTACTTTTATGAACTAGAAAGTGGACTACAAGTTTATTCCCAGTAAACTAATAGTAAACCTAGAAGTTTACTGTTAAGTATACTTGAAAGTGTACTTTTATAAACTGAAATTGGGCCAATTTAGTCCCAAAAAGTTTACTTGTAAGTTCACTAATAGTATATTTGTATCAGGATACTTGATAGATAAAAGTATACTTTGGGAAGTATACTTCAAAACTTAAGTATACTTAATCAACTATACTTGAGGTATACTTCTTTTTGGTAAGGGTTATCTCTGTTGTCTCCTGTCTGTCTGTTTTCTTTTGTCTGTCTGTCTGTTGTCTGTCTGTTGTCTCCTGTCTGTCTGTTTTCTTTTGTCTGTCTGTTGTCTGTCTGTTGTCTCCTGTCTGTCTGTTTTCTTTTGTCTGTCTGTCTGTTGTCTCCTGTCTGTCTGTTTTCTTTTGTCTGTCTGTCTGTTGTCTGTCTGTTGTCTCCCGTCTGTCCGTTTTCTTTTGTCAGTCTGTTGTCAGTCTGTTGTCTCCTGTCTGTCTGTTTTCTTTTGTCTGTCTGTTGTCTGTCTGTTGTCTCCTGTCTGTCTGTTTTCTTTTGTCTGTCTGTTGTCTCCTGTCTGTCTGTTTTCTTTTGTCTGTCTGTCTGTTGTCTGTCTGTTGTCTCCCGTCTGTCTGTTTTCTTTTGTCAGTCTGTTGTCAGTCTGTTGTCTCCTGTCTGTCTGTTTTCTTTTGTCTGTCTGTTGTCTGTCTGTTGTCTCCTGTCTGTCTGTTTTCTTTTGTCTGTCTGTTGTCTCCTGTCTGTCTGTTTTCTTTTGTCTGTCTGTTGTCTGTCTGTTGTCTCCTGTCTGTCTGTTTTCTCTGTTGCCTCCGTTTGCTGTTTCTCCTCTGTCCACGCATGCGCAGTGTCTGTCCGTGTCTTGTATCTGCAGGTTTCAGATCCCATCGCAGACAACAGCCGCTCAGTCCGGACCAACACACACCGTCACCGCGTGTGGGCAGGATTTTACCGGGATCTACGGGTTTGCACCGGGTTTCTGACCATCTGGATATTTACGGTCTGACTCCGGTAAAGTTCAGACACGTCTCACCGCTTCTCAAACTCAAACGGCAGCTGATTCGGACGCGGTGGATTATCGGTGGATGCTCCGTGGATGCTCGCCGGTGTACGTGTCCGCACCGGGGCTGTCATCGGCGGAGCGGCGCCTTCTGACGCGCAAAAGCGAAACGAGATCCAGGCGTCTCCGTGAGTGCGACGACGAAGAGGGAAATGGAACCGACCGATTGGATTTAATGTGGGAGTGATACCGGCTGGAGTACCGGACGGACAGACCGACGGAAACACGGACGGAAGCAGCGACAGAAACAGACAGACACACCGACTGAAACACCGACTACACCAGGTAAGAACCGGAGGAGAACCGAGTCCTGGAACCAGGAGGAACTGGACTGGAGGTTTGGATCAGAAGGTTCTGTCTGTGGGAACCAAAGGGACTGAGAATAGAACAACAACAGTAATAATGACGGTAATAATAACAACAACAATAACAACAACAACAACAACAACAACAACAATAATAACAATAATAATAATAATAATAATAATAATAATAATAATAATAATATTACTTACAGTTGACTACAGTTGGACCCAGCATGTGTCCTCATTTCAGTCTGAATCTGAATCCCACGGTCCCCCATGGATCTGGACCCAGTTGGACTCTGTACTGTTGGACTCTGTACTGTTGGACCCTGTTCTGTTGGACTCTGTACTGTTGGACCCTGTTCTGTTGGACCCTGTACTGTTGGACCCTGTTCTGTTGGACTCTGTACTGTTGGACTCTGTACTGTTGGACTCTGTACTGTTGGACCCTGTACTGTTGGACACTGTACTATTGGACCCTGTACTGTTGGACTCTGTTACTGTTGGACTCTGTACTGTTGGACCCTGTTCTGTTGGACTCTGTACTGTTGGACTCTGTACTGTTGGACCCTGTTCTGTTTGACTCTGTACTGTTGGACTCTGTACTGTTGGACCCTGTACTGTTGGACCCTGTACCGTTGGACTCTGTACCTTTGGACTCTGTACCGTTGGACCCTGTACTGTTGGACTCTGTTTCTGTTGGACCCTGTACTGTTGGACCCTGTACTATTGGACCCTGTACTGTTGGACTCTGTTACTGTTGGACACTGTACTGTTGGACTCTGTTACTGTTGGACTCTGTACCGTTGGACCCTGTACTGTTGGACTCTGTTACTGCTGGACCCTGTACTGTTGGACACTGTACAATTGGACCCTGTACTGTTGGACTCTGTTACTGTTGGACCCTGTACTGTTGGACTCTGTTACTGTTGGACTCTGTACCGTTGGACCCTGTACTGTTGGACTCTGTTACTGTTGGACCCTGTACTGTTGGACACTGTACTATTGGACCCTGTTCTGTTGGACTCTGTACTGTTGGACTCTGTACTGTTGGACCCTGTTCTGTTGGACTCTGTACTGTTGGACTCTGTACTGTTGGACCCTGTACCGTTGGACCCTGTACTGTTGGACTCTGTTACTGTTGGACCCTGTACTGTTGGACACTGTACTATTGGACCCTGTAGTATTGGACCCTGTACTATTAGACCCTGTACTGTTGGACCCTGGTACTGTTGGACCCTGTACTATTGGACCCTGTACTGTTGGACCCTGTACTATTGGACCCTGTACTGTTGGACCCTGTACTGTTGGACACTGTACTGTTGGATCCTGGTACTGTTGGACCCTGTACTACTGGTTCTGTTTACAGCAGATATCCCAGTTCAGATCTGGACACTTCCACATAAGCTTCATTCTTTTCATGGGGGGTGGGGTGGGGGGGGGTCTGTGTGTGGGGGTTCTGAGTGGGTTTACTTAGACCGGTGTTGTACATTTTCATATGGGAGGGGTCTGTGTGTGTGTGTGTGTGTGGGGGGGGTCTGTGTGGGTTTACGTAGACTGGCCTTCAGTGACCATTTGAGGAGCTGTAGTTTCTGTCAGTTGTGCGTCGGCTTCATTTGTCATTTTCATGGGTGTGCATCTGCCTATCACTTGTCACATGACCACAGCTGGGGCTGATGGGTATTTGTGTTTGAGTGGCAGGTGCAGTGGGGACTGATGGGTATTTGTGTTTGACGGACAGGTGCAGGTACAGTGGGTTTGAGTGGCAGGTGCAGTGTGTTTGACGAGCAGGTGCAGGTGCAGTGGGTTTGACGGGCAGGTGCAGTGGGTTTGACAGACAGGTGCAGCGTGTTTGACGGACTGGTGCGGGTGCAGGTGCAGTGTGTTTGACGGGCGGGTGCAGGTGTGGGTGCGGGTGCAGGTGCAGTGTGACGGGCAGGTGCAGTGTGTTTGATGGGCAGGTGCAGGTGCAGTGTGTTTGACGAACAGGTGCAGGTACAGTGTGTTTGATGGACAGGTGCAGGTGTGGGTGCAGGTGCAGTGTGTTTGACGGACAGGTGCAGATGCAGTGTGTTTGATGGACAGGTGCAGGTGCAGTGTGTTTGATGGGCAGGTGCAGTGGGTTTGAGTGACAGGTGTGGGTGCAGTGTGTTTGACGGACAGGTGCAGGCGCGGGTGCAGGTGCAGGCACAGTGGGTTTGATGGACAGTTGCAGGTTCAGATGTACTGGGTTTGATGGACAGGTGCGGGTGCAGGCGCAGTGTGTTTGACGGACAGGTGCAGGTACAGTGTGTTTGATGGACAGGTGCAGGTGCAGTGTGTTTGACGAACAGGTGCAGGTACAGTGTGTTTGATGGACAGGTGCAGGTGCAGGTGCAGTGTGTTTGACGGACAGGTGCGGATGCAGTGTGTTTGACGGACAGGTGCAGGTGTAGGTGTAGTGGTTGTGATGGACAGGTGTGGGTGCAGGTGCAGTGTGTGTTTGATAGACAGGTGCAGTGTGTTTGGCGGACAGGTGCAGGTGCAGTGGGTTTGAGTGGCAGGCACAGATGCAGTGTGTTTGACAGACAGGAGCATGTGTGGGTGCAGGTGCAGTGGGTTTGAGTGGCAGGTGCAGTGTGTTTGACGGACAGGTGCAGCTGAAGGTGCAGTGTGTTTGACGGACAGGTGCAGGTACGGGTGCAGGTGCAGTGTGTTTGACGGACAGGTGCAGGCGCAGTGTTTGATGGACAGGTGCAGGTGCAGTGTGTTTGATGGACAGGTGCAGGTGCACTGTGTTTGATGGACAGGTGCAGGTGCAGTGTGTTTGACGGGCAGGTGCAGTGTGTTTGACGGACAGGTGCAGGTGCAGTGTGTTTGATGGACAGGTGCAGGTGCAGTGTGTTTAACGGGCAGGTGCAGTGTGTTTGACGGACAGGTGCAGGTGCAGTGGGTTTGATGGGCAGGTGCAGTGTGTTTGACGGACAGGTGCAGTGTGTTTGACGGACAGGTGCAGGTGCAGTGTGTTTGATGGATAGGTGCAGGTGCAGTGTGTTTGACGGACAGGTGCAGTGTGTTTGACGAACAGGTGCAGGTGCAGTGTGTTTGATGGACAGGTGCAGGTGCAGTGTGTTTGACGGACAGGTGCAGTGTGTTTGATGGACAGGTGCAGGTGCAGTGAGTTTGACGGGCAGGTGCAGTGTGTTTGATGGACAGGTGCAGGTGCAGTGTGTTTGACAGACAGGTGCAGGTGCAGTGTGTTTGACGGACAGATGCAGGTGCAGTGGGTTTGAGTGGCAGGTGCAGTGTGTTTGACGGACAGGTGCACGCGCAATGTTTTTGACGGACAGGTGCAGATATGGCTGCAGGTGCAGTGTGTTTGACGGACAGGTGCAGGTGAAGGTGCAGTGTGTTTGACGGACAGGTGCAGGTACGGGTGCAGGTGCAGTGTGTTTGACGGACAGGTGCAGGCGCAGTGTTTGATGGACAGGTGCAGGTGCAGTGTGTTTGATGGACAGGTGCAGGTGCAGTGTGTTTGACGGGCAGGTGCAGTGTGTTTGACGGACAGGTGCAGGTGCAGTGTGTTTGATGGACAGGTGCAGGTGCAGTGTGTTTAACGGGCAGGTGCAGTGTGTTTGACGGACAGGTGCAGGTGCAGTGGGTTTGATGGATAGGTGCAGGTGCAGTGTGTTTGACGGACAGGTGCAGTGTGTTTGACGAACAGGTGCAGGTGCAGTGTGTTTGATGGACAGGTGCAGGTGCAGTGTGTTTGACGGACAGGTGCAGCGTGTTTGATGGACAGGTGCAGGTGCAGTGAGTTTGACGGGCAGGTGCAGTGTGTTTGATGGACAGGTGCAGGTGCAGTGTGTTTGACAGACCGGTGCAGGTGCAGTGTGTTTGACGGACAGGTGCAGGTGTAGTGTGTTTGATGGACAGGTGCAGTGTGTTTGACGGACAGGTGCAGGTGCAGTGTGTTTGACGGACAGGTGCAGGTGCAGTGTGTGTTTGACGCTGCGGTGGCAGAACCCTCGTCCTTAATCTCTCTGTCTACTTAGAAATGACCTTTGGCTCACAGGATTAGAGCCGTGTCCTAATAGACTTAGCATGAACCTCCAACACATATTCTGCTGTCATGTTAGAGATGACTGCTGGGAGGGGCCAGGGCTGGGGGGGGGGGGGGGGGCATTAATCTACCTCAGCAGCGTCCATGGTTGAGTGCAGTGCCACAGTGAAACTGGTAATCCTCTGGTAATCACAGCTTAAAACTGTCAGTGTTATGATTCACTTATATCACAGTTGTATTAAATGGAAAACGGGGGGGGGGGGGGGGGGGGGGAGGGGGGAGGAGGAGGAAGAGGAGGAGGCGCAGCTGTTTGGTCGGACTGTTGGAGACAAATAAGTCCGACCGACTGCTGCACAGAGACACGAATAAGGCTGTTCGAAAACATCAGTTCTGCAATATATGGTGACACTTCTTTTCACATATACTATATGGATATTAAAAAGAACTGTATGGATATTTTTAGGTATTTATTCAAATGCACATATTGTGTATTTTCATTTTTGTTTTCTTGTTTTTCTTTCTTGTTTAAATTGTATTTATTATATATATTTAACACTGTTTTATTAAATAATGATTATTTGAATCATCCTAAAAACACTTTTAACTGACAGGCAGATGGGAGTTCCTCTGGAAACGAGGAGAATTAGAACAATTTTGTGATAGAACATTAGATCCTGTTGTGATTAAATAACAATTGAGTGTGTTTTGTGTCAGTAGTTGTGTGTCAGTAGTAGCTGTGTGTCTGTAGTAGTTGTGTGTGTAGTTATGTGTCAGTAGTAGTTGTGTGTCAGTAGTTGTGTGCTGTAGTTGTATGTCAGTAGTAGTTGTGTGTGTGTAGTTGCGTGTCAGTAGTAGTTGTGTCTATATTTGTGTCAGTAGTATTTGTGTCTGTAGTTGTGTCAGTAGTAGTTGTGTGTCAGTAGTTGTGTGTCAGTAGTAGTTGTGTCAGTAGTTGTGTGTCAGTAGTTATGTGTCAGTAGTAATTGTGTGTCAGTAGTTGTGTGCTGTAGTTGTATGTCAGTAGTAGTTGTGTGTCAGTAGTAGTTGTGTGTGTAGTTGTGTGTCAGTAGTAGTTGTGTGTGTGTAGTTGTGTGTCAGTAGTAGTTGTGTCTATATTTGTGTGTCAGTAGTAGTTGTGTGTCAGTAGTAGTTGTGTGTGTGTAGTTGTATGTCAGTAGTAGTTGTGTGTCAGTAGTAGTTGTGTGTGTGTGTAGTTGTGTGTCAGTAGTAGTTGTGTCTATATTTGTGTGTCAGTAGTAGTTGTGTGTCAGTAGTATTTGGGTCTGTAGTTGTGTCAGTAGTAGTTGTGTGCCAATAGTTGTGTGTCAGCAGTAGTTGTGTCTGTAGTTGTGTGTCAGTAGTAGGTGTGTCTGTAGTTGTGTGTCACTGGTTGTGTGTCAGTAGTTAGGTGTCAGTGTGTGCTGGTCTGGACTCTGGTCTAGTTTGTCTAATTCCTTGTCAGCTGACCCTCTGGGCCTCAGCCGATCCACCAGCTATAAATAAAACCACATATGGACACTAAGCCCATGATCCATAGGGTTAGACACACACACACACACACACACACACACACACACACACACACACACACACACACACAATACTGTGGTCGTCGTCCTGACCATGTGTGTTCTGTCAGACAGAAACAGAACAGGTAGAACACATAGAACTGAATAGAACAGAACAGGTTTGGGTTTGGGTTGTAGTTCAGGACCAGAACAGGATCCCAATGATCCAGGCTGAACCTGAACCCCCTGTGTGTGTGTGTGTGTGTGTGTGTGCGTGTGCGTGTGTGCATGTGTGTGTGTTAGTCCAACCCTTAAACCAGGACAGTGGTTCCCAGGAGACTGAAGCGAACAAAGGCTTTGAAGTGAAGAAACAACACACAGCCTGGACTGAACACCCCCCACCACTGCGCGCACACACACACACACACACACACACACACACACACACACCACTATGATGGTGTTCAGATCCACTCTATCCAACACATGAAGCTAATCAACCCCCCCCCCCCCCCGGTGCTTCATTAAACAGTCGGTGCATTTTGGAACAGATTAGTGTGTGTTTGTCAAAAAGCAGAATCATCAGACAGTATTTAGGTCAAATGCAATGCATGATGGGAGTCTGCGCTGGGTGGAAGGCATGTGACTGAACTGAAGTAAAGGATTCAAATAAAACCAGATCCAGATCAACCTGGACCCCTGTAGACCTGAGCAGACTGAAGTGGTCTGACCTGGACCCCTGTAGACCTGAAGAGACTGAGGTGGTCTGACCTGGACCCCTGTAGACCTGAGCAGACTGAGGTGGTCTGACCTGGACCCCTGTAGACCTGAGGAGACTGAGGTGGTCTGACCTGGACCCCTGTAGACCTGAGCAGACTGAGGTGGTCTGACCTGGACCCTTGTAGACCTGAGGAGACTATTAGTAGGGTTAGGGTTAACCCTCTAACACACATATATGCTAGGGTTAGGGTTCTGGACCTAACCCTAAAGACATAACCCTAACCCTAGGCCCAGAACCCTAACCCTAGGCCCAGAACCCTAACCCTAGGCCCAGAACCCTAACCTTAGGTCCAGAACCCTAACCCTAGGTCCAGAACCCTAACCTTAGGTCCAGAACCCTAACCCTGGGCCCAGAACCCTAACCTTAGGTCCAGAACCCTAACCCTAGGCCAGTGGTCCAGTACTCCAGTAGTCCATTTCAGAGTCAGGATAGTGTCAGGGATTAGCTGACCCCCCCCCCCCCCCCGAATCTGAACCTCAGGGTTTGGCCCAGATCAGCGCTGTTGGTTTAATTCTGTAAATGAGGGATCAGCGGTCCAGAATGACCGTTTGGATCAGAGATCTGGAGATCTAGACTGACCGTTTGGATCAGAGGTCCAGAATGACCGTTTGGATCAGAGATCTAGACTGACCGTTTGGATCAGAGATCTAGACTGACCGTTTGGATCAGAGGTCCAGAATGACCGTTTGGATCAGTGGTCCAGACTGACCGTTTGGATCAGAGGTCCAGAATGACCGTTGGGATCAGAGGTCCAGAATGACCGTTTGGATCAGCGGTCCAGACTGACCGTTTGGATCAGAGGTCCAGAATGACCGTTTGGATCAGAGGTCCAGACTGACCGTTCGGATCAGAGGTCAAGAATGACTGTTTGGATCAGAGGCCCAGAATGACCGTTTGGATCAGAGGCCCAGAATGACCGTTTGGATCAGAGGCCCAGAATGACCGTTTGGATCAGAGGTTCAGACTGACTGTTTGGATCAGAGGTCTAGAATGACCATTTGGATCAGAGGTCCAGAATGACTGTTTGGATCAGAGGTCCAGAATGACCGTTTGGATCAGAGGTCCAGACTGACCGTTTGGATCAGAGGTCCAGACTGACCGTTTGGATCAGAGGTCCAGAATGACCGTTTGGATCAGAGGTCCAGACTGACTGTTTGGATCAGAGGTCCAGACTGACCGTTTGGATCAGAGGTCCAGAATGACTGTGTGGATCAGAGGTCCAGAATGACCGTTTGGATCAGAGGTCCGGAACCAGAACACACACATTTATAGAATTAATGTGTGTTCTTGTAGATGTTCTGTTGTGTGTTCTGAACCTGTGACCTTTGACATCCACTGATATGTGTGTTCTGGTTCTGGTTCCATGGGTTTAGGAGGAAATCAGCTGGAATGTTGTAGTAGTAAAGAATACAAAACTGAAGTGGCAGAAGCAGGTAGAGAACATCTGGACCCAGTCTGGACTGGAGGTCCAGACTGGGTCCAGATGGGCTGTATTATCGTTGTCAGTATGGGGTTAGGGTTAGTATATTATTGTCCTCATCTTTGGGGTAAAATATACCAAGTTTGTTCAAAGAATTGTGAAATATTGTTTTTTTGATTTTTTTAATGAATTTTTAGCCTTTTCCAAATCCTGTTGGTTTTTAATGGGACACATTTCAAAGTGTTATCAGTTGAAAACAGTTGAACATATTGATATAATTACTGTTGATAATAGATAGGGAGTTACATATGGGCTTTGATTTGGTGCCATGACCTTTGACCTTTAGTGATGTTCAGTATGCTGTTGGACTACAGGAGCCTTGGTCCTCACAGTGGACTGTTCCTGAATGGATCCACATTAGGAACAACGGTGGAACCCAAATCCCCCCCTGCCTTTCCACGCCCCCATTAGATCATGTGACCCAAAACCCCTCCTGCCTGTCCACGCCCCCATTAGATCATGTGACCCACTGAGCTGGTATGTGGGTCCTATTAATATTAAGAAGCACTTAGGAGGCTGTGTGGGACATGTACAAATGCCAGCGGTCTTAATATTTTTAAAAATAGAACCGTCTCTGTATAACGTGTGTACAGTTTTTCCAGTTTACTGGAGTTAGGGTTAGAGTTACCTAGATGATGATGATGACAACGCCGACGACGATGATGATGATGTGTCTCCTGGTGGATTCAGGTGAGAAAGGCTGAGGAACTCACAGACAGAAGCAGAGGCTCATGGGAAATCTGCATTTAGCCTTCAGTGGAAGGTGCATGTGCATCTGTGCATTTATGCTAATCATGTTTGTCACATATGTGAGTGGGTGCATCATCACCTACACCAACAAGCCCCCCCACCCCCCCCACCCCACCCCCACCCCCACCCCCATATTTAAATGTTAGTCCTTGCCTTCACTTGCACAGTGTGATGACTCATTGTCATAGTCGGCGGCAGAGACGATTAAAAAAACAGTCCACAGCTTTGGGTCTGTGTGAGTCAGAGGACTGAACCATATGGAGGGAAAAGGCCTGTGTGAGTCCAGCTGTGGTTGAGGGTTCGACTCCTGGCTCTGGTTCATTGTGAAACTCCGGACTCATTCCAGAAAAATCCAGAAGGAATCCAAAGAATTAGAGGAGACATGATGTCACTAAACATAAATCTGATTTAGAGCATTTTATTGAACCTTTTTGAATGTATTTCTTGTCAAATCACAATGAAAATAAACATAACATGCCTCCCATGTGTTCAGTGTTCATAAACGGGTGTTTCCATCTAACAAACAGCTGATGTTTGTTTGTCTTTTGTAGGAATGGCCCTGGACGTCCGTCAACAGTCGGCTGTGTTCGTCATATCAGCTGATACCAGGTGAGTCCAACGTAGAAGCCCCGCCCCAGGACTCTGGACCATCTGCCCCCCTTTATCCACTGAAGCCCAGCCTGGATCCACAGGGCTCAGAACCGGTCTGTTTGTGTGTGTGTAAACTCTATTAACTCTGTAGTGTTAATTCAGTGTTTATTAGTGTGTGTATAAACTCTGGTCTGGGCTGTCAGGTCTTCTGTATCAGGTCTTCTGGATCAGGTCTTCTGGATCAGGTCTTCTGTGTCAGGTCTTCTGGATCAGGTCTTCTGTATCAGGTCTTCTGTGTCAGGTCTTCTGGATCAGGTCTTCTGCGTCAGGTCTTCTGGATCAGGTCTTCTGTATTAGGTCTTCTGTGTCAGGTCTTCTGGATCAGGACTTCTGTATGAGGTCTTCTGTATCAGGTCTTCTGGTTCAGGTCTGCTCTGCCAGGTCTTCTGTATCAGGTCCTCTGTATCAGGTCTTCTTTGTCAGGTCTTCTGCGTCAGGTCTGCTGTGTCAGGTCTGCTGTGTCAGGTCTTCTGTATCAGGTCTTCTGCGTCAGGTCTCCTGTATCAGGTCTCCAAATCAGGTCTTCTGTGTCAGGTCTTCTGTGTCAGGTCTTCTGCGTCATGTCTGCTGTGTCAGGTCTTCTATATCAGGTCTTCTGTATCAGGTCTTCTTTATCAGGTCTTTTGCGTCAGGTCTTCTGCATCAGGTCTTCTGTATCAGGTCTTCTGTATCAGGTCTTCTGTGTCAGGTCTTCTGTGTCAGGTCTTCTGTATTAGTTCTTCTGTGTCAGGTCTTTTGCGTCAGATCTTCTGTATCAGGTCTTCTGCGTCAGGTCCTCTGCGTCAGGTCCTCTGTGTCAGGTCTTCTGTATCAGGTCTTCTGGATCAGGTCTTCCTGTATCAGGTCTTCTGCATCAGGTCTTCTGGATCAGGTCTTCTGGATCAGGTCTTCTGGATCAGGTCTTCTGCATCAGGTCTTCTGTATCAGGTCTTCTGTATCAGGTCTTCCTGTATCAGGTCTTCTGCGTCAGGTTAATGCGACATTTGATTTGATTCTGATTTGAATTGATAAAGCACTTTGTGACTCTGTGAAAAGTGCTCTATAAATAAAATTTACTTACTTACTTAGGTCTTCTGTATCAGGTCTTCTGGATCAGGTCTTCTGTATGAGGTCTTCTGTATCAGGTCTTCTGGTTCAGGTCTGCTGTGCCAGGTCTTCTGTATCAGGTCTCCTGTATCAGGTCTTCTGTATCAGGTCTTCTGCGTCAGGTCTGCTGTGTCAGGTCTTCTATATCAGATCTTCTGTATCAGGTCTTCTTTATCAGGTCTTTTGCGTCAGGTCTTCTGCATCAGGTCTTCTGTATCAGGTCTTCTGTATCAGGTCTTCTGTGTCAGGTCTTTTGCGTCAGATCTTCTGTATCAGGTCTTCTGCGTCAGGTCTTCTGTATCAGGTCTTCTGTATTAGTTGTTCTGTGTCAGGTCTTTGCGTCAGATCTTCTGTATCAGGTCTTCTGCGTCAGGTCTTCTGTATCAGGTCTTCTGCGTCAGGTCCTCTGTATCAGGTCTTCTGTATTAGTTGTTCTGTGTCAGGTCTTTTGCGTCAGATCTTCTGTATCAGGTCTTCTGCGTCAGGTCTTCTGTATCAGGTCTTCTGCGTCAGGTCCTCTGTGTCAGGTCTTCTGGATCAGGTCTTCCTGTATCAGGTCTTTTGCGTCAGGTCTTCTGTATCAGGTCTTCTGCGTCAGGTCCTCTGTGTCAGGTCTTCTGTATCAGGTCTTCTGGATCAGGTCTTCCTGTATCAGGTCTTCTGCGTCAGGTCTTCTGTATCAGGTCTTCTGGATAAGGTCTTCCTGTATCAGGTCTTCTGCGTCAGGTCTTCTGTATCAGGTCTTCTATGTCAGGTCTTCTGTGTCAGGTCTTTTGCGTCAGGTCTTCTGTATCAGGTCTTCTATGTCAGGTCTTCTGTGTCAGGTCTTTTGCGTCAGGTCTTCTCCGTCAGGTCTTCTGGATCAGGTCTTCTGGATCAGGTCTTCCTGTATCAGGTCTTCTGCGTCATTCAATTCCAACCAGTGTTTTAGACAAAGGCAGGTTCATCAGCAGGTAAAGACATGGAAGGCCTCCTGAACTCCTGCTGGGAGTTTATTCGGAACAGTTTGGAATTTGTCAAAAGTTTGAATGGAGTTTGGTCAAATTAGAGCTGTGTGGTTTTCAGATCTCTGACTTGAAATGAGATTTACGTGTTATTGCTCTACGACTGTATAGTCTATTGGATTAAATTATCAGGAGGGGACTGTATATATATATATATATATATATATATATATATATATATATATATATATATATAGGTACACAGGGTGGGGAAGCAAAATTTATAATGAACATTTAGTTGTTTTTTCTCAGCAGACACTACGTCAGTTGTTTTGAACCCAAACATATACTGATGTCATAATCATACCTAACACTATTATCCATACCTTTTCACAAACTTTTGCCCATATGAGTAATCAGGAAAGCAAACGTCAAAGAGTGTGTGATTTGCTGAATGCACTCGTCACACCAAAGGAGATTTCAGAAATAGTTGGAGTGTCCATAAAGACTGTTTATAATGGAAAGAAGAGAATGACTATGAGCAAAACTATTACCAGAAAGTCTGGAAGATACTATTAAAGAAGAATGGGAGAAGTTGTCACCCCAATATTTGAGGAACACTTGCACAAGTTTCAGGAAGCGTGTGAAGGCAGTTATTGAGAAAGAAGGAGGACACATAGAATAAAAACATTTTCTATTATGGACATTTTCTTGTGGCAAATAAATTCTCATGACTTTCAATAAACTAATTGGTCATACACTGTGTTTCAATCCCTGCCTCAGAATATTGTACATTTTGCTTCCCCACCCTGTGTGTGTGTGTATATATATATATATATATATATATATATATATATATATATACATATATATATACACACACACACACACATATATATATATGTATATTATATATATATATATATATATATATAAAATTGTTTGCCATCGGTAAATGTCATCTTATTATTATTTATTAGGGGGCCAAGCCCGCGGGGACTGGGGGACGCGTATGCCAGTTCCAGCGGTGCTGTGGAACCCTATTGTTTTTGTATGGATTTTTATTCATCATCATCATCAATATTATTATTTTTATTCTTCCGTTGATAAAACTGTTACTGCAGCCTAAACCATACATGGTACAGTGGTGCAATTTGGAGGGTTGGTCCAGACCCCTGCAGGGACCTCAGACGCAAAAATGCACATATATTCACAAGCAGGGGGCGCTATAATCAAGGACAATGCGTTTTGGCCTATAACTCCCACACCGTATGTCGCACATTCAAAAACCTTATATCCTCGGATTCCCTGAATAGTACTGAATCAAGTGAGCTAGGCCACGCCCATTTCCGCCATGACTTTTTTCCCCGCAAAATGGCAAAAACTGAAAAACCTACTTTTTCGAACTCCGACTTGGGAGTTTGTCCGATCTGCATGAATTTTGGCACATACACTCTTCTCATAAGCCTGATCCAAAGTTATCACAAGAATTTTTTTTGGTCGAAAAATGCGCAAATAATTAAAGAACAAATTTCTGTAGCTAGCTGAAAAAATGCTAACTCTTACATATCTCAGTCAAAGTAAAAGCTATCAACACCAGATCTTAGATCCTTGGTTGTCATGTGACTGTGAGGGTATGAGCCGAATTTGGTGAATGTTGGCCACTAGGGGGCACTGCAAATATGAAAAATTTATATCTCCTAAACGGCAACACCGATTTCTATGAAATTTGGTGGGTATGATGAAGGGCCCTTCCTGAGGCCATATCTTGAAGATGGGTGTGGCTTAACAATGTGGGCGTGGCTTATTACAAGTTAAACAACAAACATTTCCTACAGCTGAACTGTTCTGCTGAGGGCTGTGAAATTTCTATGGACCCTATAGAATAGGACACAGATCTACCAGAGCAAAAACTGTGGATGTGCTCCACTAGGTGGCGCTATAACGGACAAATACGCGTTTTGCCTCTAACTTCCACATTTTAAATGACACATTCATAAACTTTACATCTTTGTATTCCTTGGATAGAGGTGAGTCTTCTGACATAGGCCACGCCCACTTCCACTGCATATTTTTCTTTCTAAGTTGCTACATATCGAAAACATACTTTTTCAAACTCCGATGAGGGTTTAAGCCCCATTGGCTTCAAACTTTGCACAGACAATCTCCAGAGGCTTCTGATCTAAAGTTATTACAATCAGTTTGCTGCTGTAAAAAATGCGCTAGTGATAAATGTACAAATTTTTTTGCTAGCGAAAAAACACATATTGTTGCATATCTTTGTCAAAATAAATGCTATCCACATTAAACTTAAGATACTTGTTTTAAAGGTCAACCAGAAGCTCTGTACCAAGTTTGGCGAAAATCGGACAATAGGTGGCGCTATAAGCAGAGAAAAACCAAGTCACAAAAAAGTTGGTCCGATTCACACGAAATTCGGTGAGCATGATGTGGGGTCACTCCTGAGACCAGCTGTAAAGTTTGGTAATGATTGGTCAATGTGGGTGTAATTTATTACAACAAATCCCAGTCCCACACATTCCTCCTTTTGCATTCCTAATGCATTGGTCCCATTCCAGTGAATGCAGGGAATCCGGCTCCAACTGTTCCTGCAGCCTAAAGCGTACATGGTAGAGCGCTGACATTTGGAGGGTTGGTCCAGACCCCTGCACGGAACTGAGACGCAAACAATTATATATGTCCACCAGCAGGGGGCCATAGAACCAAGGCATATGCATTTTGGTCTATAACTCCCACACTGCATATCACACATTAAAAAACCTCATATCCTCAGATTCCCTGAATAGGGTTGAATCACATGGGCGTGGTCAGGCAGATTTGGGGGATGACTTTTAAACCGGCAAAATTGCGAAAACTGGAAAACCTACTTTTTCAAACTCCTACTTGGGATTTGGTCCAATCTTCTTGAATCTTAGCATGTACGCTCTTCCCATCGACATGATACTAAGTTATCAATAGAATTTTGTTCGGTCAAAAAATTTGAAAATTATTGATGAATAAATTTCTGTAGCTAGCGAAAAAAATGTTAACTATTACATATCTCGGACAAATTAAATGCTATCAACACCAAATAGTAGGTACTTGGTTAACATGTCACTGTGAGGGTATGAGCCAAATTTGATGAATGTTAGCCTCTATTGGGTGCTGCTAATATGTGAATTTTTTATCTCTGTAAAGCCTTTACAGATTTCAACGAAATTTGGTGAGTATGATGTGAGGTCACTCCTGAGACCAGCTGTAAAGTTTAGTAATGATTGGTCTACGTGAGTGTAATCTATTCCAACTAATCCCAGTCCCACACATTCCTCCTTCCACTCTACTGGTGCATTTGTCCCATTCCAGTGAATACAGCGGCTCAGACGGTGGAATACTAACTCCAACTGTAAACCCTTATGAACGGGGCCCAGCCTCCACCAGCTCAGCCCCAGACCCACGTCCTTCGAGGACGACTTCCGTGGGCTCTGTGGGGCCTGGGGTCCGAGTGGGCGGGGAGGCTTGGCCCCCGTTCATAACTGCTCGCAGTTCTAGTTTTTTTTTAATTCTTTATTTGGAAAAGTACATGTTACAAAACTTCTGTTACAGCCATAGTTCAATTTCTACACATCAAATGAAGATTTTTTCCAAGATTTTTTGTCATATAAAGAATGCATAAAATAAAAGAAAAAAAGAAAAGAAAAAAAGAAAAGTGGGCTGGAGGAGAGGGCTTACTCCACTACTTCATTGATAAGACAAGACTCTATAAGGTGTGAATGTTTACATCACTCTAAACAGAAATGTTTCACATATAAGTATTCACATCACTGATGCATTCATTTCACATCCATTACAAATTTAACATAGTTTGTCCATTTTGACCAAATAGTGAAAACAGATTCCTTTTGACCCTTAAAACCAAATGTCAACTTCTCCAGAATGTAATTGTCCTGTCCCATGTCCATCCATTCTTCAGTTGTGGGTGCTTCAGTCTTTAACCATTTTCTCCTGATAGTTTTTTACTCGCTGCCAAAAGCATTAACAACAGTTTTTTATCTTTCGGAGTCCAGTTCTCACATGAAATATCTCCTAAGTGTAGGGCTTCACATTTACAAGGAATTTTTTCAGTTAAAATGTGATTTAAATGTTCACACAGCTGTTCCCAAAATGGTTTGATGACTGGACAACTCCAGAAAATATGACAGTGCTGGCGTTCTTTGTCCCACAGAGTGTCCAACAGGTGTCTCCACTGCCCTCATGTTTTTTCTGGGCTGGAGTTACAAAAAATCTAACAATACTTTTCCAACAGAATTCCCTCCAGTTGTTGGAGCTTGAGGTCATCCATTGTAGTTTGAGGATCTTTTCCCATCTGTCCGCTGGTAGAACTAGGTTTCCTTCTTCTCCCACTTCTTTCCAATGTGGTCTGTGTCAGCCTTCATAGACAGCAGAACACCGCTGGAGAACCTGGAAACAGCTTTGGTGCATGGGTCTGATTTAAACAGGGATAAAAACATATTAAAGAAATTAAGACCAGCTGATTCCCAGGTATCTCGTAGATTCTGGTGAAAATAAGATCTAACCTGCAGATACCTGCAGAAGTCCTCCTTTTCCAACCCATGAGATCTCTTAAGTTCTTCAAAACTCTGAAACACCCCTGTGTGCATGAATGAGTCATCTGTGGTCAGTCCTTTCCTGATCCACCTTTTGAATCTCCCATCACTCTGGTTTGGTTTAAATGCTGAGTCAAAGCCGCACCACCTGAGTATTTTGATCTGGTTATCTATTTGACAGATTTTAATTATCTTTTTCCAGGAATCCAGCATTGTGTGTAACATTGAATCACCTGGTACCTTTAACTCATTTTGTAATTCTTTATCCATAAACACAGACATTATAGGTATTCCTTCCACTGATGTACCTTCTATGTCCTCCCACCTGCTTTGTATGACAGAAAGCACAAACACATTAAAGGTCTTAGCCGTGCTGCCAGATAATATTCCTTTAGATTGGGAAGACCCAGACCACCTTTTCCTTTTTCAACTGCAGAACTTTGTAGCTTACTCTAGCCTTTTTCCCATGCCAAATATATTGCGATATTAATCTGTCCCACTCTACAAATTGCCTGATATTAGTATTGATAGACACCGAAATAAATACAACAAGCGTGGAAGAAAGTTAATTCTGACTGACTCTGTTCTGGAATATAAATGTAAATAGGGGATCACATTCCACCTTTGTATCTCTGCATTTAGCTTTGTTGTTAGGGGGCCACAGTTCGCCTCAGAAGTCCTGGAAAACTCTTTGGTTAGTATGACACCTAAATATTTGACAGATTCAGCTTCCCAATTCCATCTGTACAAATTCCTGATTTTATTTGGTGGGCTGTAGTTTAGTGTGAAGACCTGGGTTTTGTTAATATTAATCTTGTAACCTGACACTGAACCATATTCCTTGATCATTTTCATAAATTTTGTTAAGGTTTGCGTTGGGTTGGTTAAGGTTAACAGCAAATCATCCACAAATAAGGACAGTTTTCGTTGACCAGATGCCATCTGAACTCCTGTAATGTCAGGACTCTGCCCTATCCATTGACTTAACGGCTCTATAAAAAAGATGAAGAAGAGTGGCGAGACTGTTAGGACAGATAGTACGAGTACTGGACCCAGATGCAAGACCCTCAGACAGGAGTACAGTTAAAAGGGATTTATTAGTAATAGTCAGAGTAACAGGTTCACACAGAATGGAAATGAATATATCTTCAGCTGGACTGAGTTGGGGAATCGTCTCGGCTTCGGATCTTAAGTGAACCACGTTACGGCCCAGGTCGGGAGCACACGAGGGGAACCCGACTAGGAGATAGCAAAGGAGAATCAGAGGGCAAACCAGGTCATACACGGGCAGACAATCAGACAGGCAAACGTACATAGGGTCAGGCAGGCTCACGTACCGATAGTCCAGGCAGGGGTCAAAACCAGGAAAAGGCACCAAGGCGGAGGAACAGACAGGGGTCAGGCGTATTCTCGGGTGTGATGGACAAACCAGGTCGAAGGCAGACGAGCAGGCAGACGAGGAACAGGCAGAGTCGGAGGTCGATGGGCAAAACAGGTCACAACAGGCAGGCAGGATCAAAAAACGCTGGTAAGTTATCACACCAAGGGTTGAAAACGAACTGGCAACGAACAGGGGAAAACACAGGGTTTAAATACACAAGAGGGCGGGAAGACAATTGGACACAGGTGGAGACAATCAGGGAGGAGTCAGGTAATCAGGGAAAAGGTGAACACAAAGAGGAAGTAAAGACACCAGACAAGACACATGAGGGAAACTAACAAAATAAAACAGGAAACAACACACAAGACAGACAAAACAAGTAAAAGTCCAGGGACTGATATGACAGAACCCCCCCCCCTCAAGGGACGGCTCCAGACGGCCCAGGAACCTCAGGATGACGATGATGGAAATCCCTGATGAGCTCCGGGTCCAGGATGAAGGACGCAGGGACCCAGGACCGCTCTTCTGGTCCGTACCCCTCCCAATCCACCAGGTACTGGAATCCTCTTCCACGGCGGCGGGCCGCTAGGAGACGTCGTACTGAGTACACCGGGTCACCATCGATGAGCCGAGGCGGCGGTGGGGGCGGAGTGGGGGGTACCAGCCGGCTTTCCCTCGCAGGCTTGACTTGACTAACATGAAACGTGGGATGGATCTTCATGGTTCGGGGCAGCCTTAAACAGACTGAAACAGGATTAATAACCTTTGATATGGGAAATGGGCCAACAAACCTGGGCGCCAGCTTGCGGTTCTCCACCCTTAATGGGAGATGACGTGTGGATAGCCATACCCGCTGGTCCTGCTGATAGGCCGGCGCCGGGGTCCTGCGGCGGTCCGCCATGGTCTTATAGTAACCGACCGACTTTAATAAAGCCTGTCTGGCCCGCATCCAGGTCCTCCTACAACGTCTGATGAGGGCCTGGGCAGAGGGAACGCTGACCTCTCTCTCCGAAGATGCAAACAGGGGCGGTTGATATCCATACACGATATGGAATGGAGACAAACCAGATGAGGCACAGGGTAGCGAATTATGTGCGAACTCAACCCAAACCAGCTGACGGCTCCAGGAGGCCGGATTGTTTGAAGCCAGCACACGCAGACCGGTCTCCAAGATCTGGTTGACCCTCTCAGTTTGACCATTGCTCTGTGGGTGATATCCAGAGGAGAGACTGACAGATGCCCCTATGAGGGCACAAAAAGCCCGCCAGAAGCGGGCCACAAACTGTGGACCCCTATCAGACACCACATCTTTAGGGAAGCCATGTAGTCTACACACATTAAATAACAGGGCCTCAGCCGTTTCCTTAGCAGAAGGGAGTTTAGACATGGCGACAAAATGAACCATCTTAGAAAACCTATCCACAATAGTGAGTACAGTGGTGTTACCGTCTGAGGGGGGTAGACCCGTCACGAAGTCCAGGGAGATATCTGACCATGGCCTCTTAGGAACTGGTAGGGGATGTAGCTGACCCGCAGGAGCTGCGTGGGATGGCTTACAGGATGCACAGGTGGGACACGCGGCCACATATTCCGCCACCTCCTTATCCATCCCGGACCACCAGAACCGCTGTTTAATGATGAACATCGTGCGTCTAACACCTGGGTGGCATGCCATCCTGGACGTGTGAGCCCACTGGATCACCTGCGGACGGAGACAAACAGGAACAAACAGCCGACCCGGCGGCACCCCCTCCGGGACGTCACAGTCCTTAAGAGCCTCATTAACAGACTTCTCAATGGCCCATTGAAAAGCCCCCACTACACAGGACTCCGGTAAAATAGTCTCAGGTTCTAGGACAGAGTCAGTGGCAGAAAACATTCTGGACAGGGCGTCCGGTTTGCCATTCTTAGAGCCCGGCCGATAAGACAGGGAAAAATTAAAACGGGTGAAAAACAGAGCCTACCTGGCCTGCCTGGAGTTGAGACGTTTAGCAGAACGCAGGTATTCCAGGTTTTTATGGTCAGTCCAAACCAGGAATGGGACCTCTGTGCCCTCCAACCAATGCCTCCATTCCTCTAGCGCCACCTTGATTGCCAACAGCTCTCGGTTCCCGATGTTGTAGTTCCTTTCCGCTTGAGACAGCCTCCGTGACAGGAAAGCACAGGGGTGAAGTTTATTGTCCTTCCGGGACTTCTGTGAGATGACCGCTCCCACCCCCACATCGGAAGCATCCACCTCCACCACAAACTGCAGGGCTGGATAGGATTGGTGCTGATTGAAAGCCTCCTTAAGGCGACCAAACGCCTCCTCGGCTTCGGGGCTCCAACTGAAAACAGTCTTAGGGGAGGTGAGACAGTGCAAGGGGGCAGCCACATTGCTGAACCCCCAAATGAATTTACGATAAAAGTTAGCAAATCCCAGAAACCTCTGTACCTCTTTACGAGATGTGGGTGTGGGCCAGTCCCTGACGGCGCTGACCTTCTCTGGATCCATCTGGACACTCCCCTCACCAATGATGAACCCAAGAAAGGAGACAGAGGACCGGTGGAATTCACACTTCTCGGCTTTAACATACAGTTGGTTCTCGAGTAGTTTCTTCAGGACTTGACGGACATGCCGGACATGAGACCTCTCATCAGGGGAGAAAATCAACATGTCATCCAGATAGACAAAAACGAACAGGTTAAGCATATCACGGAGGACGTCATTCACAAGGGCCTGAAAGACAGCAGGAGCATTAGTCAAACCAAAAGGCATTACCAGGTATTCATAATGTCCGCTGGGAGTGTTAAATGCGGTCTTCCACTCGTCTCCCTCTCTTATTCTCACCAGGTGATATGCGTTTCTGAGGTCCAGCTTGGTGAAGATCCGGGCTCCATGCAGGAGCTCAAAAGCAGATGACATCAGAGGTAATGGGTATCGGTTACGGATTGTAATTTCGTTGAGTCCTCTGTAATCAATACAGGGTCTAAGGGTCTTATCCTTTTTATCTACGAAGAAAAACCCCGCCCCTGCAGGGGACGAGGATGGTCTGATTAACCCTGCTGCCAGTGACTCATCAATATACTTTTGCATTGTGGCGGTCTCAGGACCCGACAGGGAATATAACCTCCCTCTAGGGGGACAGGTTCCAGGCCGGAGGTCTATGGCGCAGTCGTAGGGTCTGTGTGGGGGTAAGGATGTAGCCCGGGTCTTACTAAACACCAGTTTCAGGTCATGATAATGTTCTGGTATTTTACTGAGGGCCGGGAAATCCGCCTCGTCCACCTTAAAGGACTGGACAGAGGCCACGGTGGTGTGGGGAAACTGGGCTTCTGGCTCAGACTGAATACCTCCCACTAGACAAGAGGCGCACCCCTCCCCCCATGCCCGGACCTTCCCTGTGCTCCAGTCCATACAGGGGTTGTGACGCTGGAGCCAGGGGAAACCTAAAATAAGGGGGTGAGCCTCAGACTGGTACACATGGAAGGACAGGGATTCTGAGTGTCCGTCAGGGAACCGGACAGTCACAGGTTGGGTGCGCTGGGTGATACGGCAAATTAACCTGTCATCTAGAGCCTTAGCCTCCAGTAGTCTTTCAAGGGGCGTCAGACCGAGTCCCAGCTTCAGGGCGAGGCTGATGTCCATAAGATTGGCGTCTGAACCGGAGTCTATTAACACGGGGTGCTGTAATGACAGGGAGGTAGAACTGAGAAGAATCATAGGTTGCAGACGAGAAGAATCGGAAACACACACAGTTCGGCTAATTAATCTGTCCTCACCTGTGGCAGACTTGTTCTTGCTGGGACAGTTAGCGACCTGATGACCCTCTTGACCACAGTAGAGGCAGAGCCCTGCCACAAGACGGCGCCGATGTTCCTCCGCAGAGAGACGGGTGCGACCCAGCTGCATGGTCTCCTCCTTTGGACTGTCTTCTGCCTCAGTAACCGGGAATGGAAGACTTGCCGTCGGATTGCCTTCAGCCACCTGGGATGACGGACGGGACCGTGCAGGTTCCGCATTCCAGAAGGTCATCTGGTCGGAGGTCTGGATGGCAGCCTCGGTGACCTCCTCCAGGGTCCTTAGCTCCTGACGGAGCGCCATCTCGCGTCTGATGGATCGAGTGAGACCCGACTGAAAGGCAGTTATTAAGGCTTTCTCGTTCCACTCAGACTCCACCGCCAGAGAACGGAACTCACACACATACTGCCTAATGGTTCGCTCCCCCTGCCTCAGTCTCATAAGCTGTAAGGCAGCCTGCGGTCCTCGAACGGGGTGATCATACACACGTTTAAGTTCAGCACATAATCTGGAATAGGAGCGAGCCACTGGGGATTCCTTTTCCAACAAGGCGTTGAAATAACTCAGGGGAGGGCCCTCCAATAAACTAGCCACGTACGCTATTTTAGCAGAGTCACTGGAAAAACGCCGTGGCTGAGCCTCTATGATTAACTGAATCTGAGAGAAGAAATTCCTACAAGTCTCTGGGTTACCTGAGTACTTGTTCGGCGGAGGGATATTAGGTTCGTCCAGGGCTCGGGCGGACGAAGCAGGAGGCACAGATTCAGCTGACTGGACCGGTGCCGAAGTCTGAGTTAGGGAGGACTGGGCGATCTGGGCTGAGAGCTGGTTCATCTTGTCAAGGAGGCTTTGTAAGATCTGCTCGTGCCCCCCTAAACGCTGCCCCTGCAACCGGATTGCCTCCCGGACCTGGTCAAGGCCTGCTGGGTCCATATCTGGCCAGTTCGTACTGTTAGGACAGATAGTACGAGTACTGGACCCAGATGCAAGACCCTCAGACAGGAGTACAGTTAAAAGGGATTTATTAGTAATAGTCAGAGTAACAGGTTCACACAGAATGGAAATGAATATATCTTCAGCTGGACTGAGTTGGGGAATCGTCTCGGCTTCGGATCTTAAGTGAACCACGTTACGGCCCAGGTCGGGAGCACACGAGGGGAACCAGACTAGGAGAGAGCAAAGGAGAGTCAGAGGGCAAACCAGGTCATACACGGGCAGACAATCAGACAGGCAAACGTACATAGGGTCAGGCAGGCTCACGTACCAATAGTCCAGGCAGGGGTCAAAACCAGGAAAAGGCACCAAGGCGGAGGAACAGACAGGGGTCAGGCGTATTCTCGGGTGTGATGGACAAACCAGGTCGAAGGCAGACGAGCAGGCAGACGAGGAACAGGCAGAGTCGGAGGTCGAAGGGCAAAACAGGTCACAACAGGCAGGCAGGATCAAAAAACGCTGGTAAGTTATCACACCAAAGGTAGAAAACGAACTGGCAACGAACAGGGGAAAACACAGGGTTTAAATACACAAGAGGGCGGGAAGACAATTGGACACAGGTGGAGACAATCAGGGAGGAGGCAGGTAATCAGGGAAAAGGTGAACACAAAGAGGAAGTAAAGACACCAGACAAGACACATGAGGGAAACTAACAAAATAAAACAGTAAACAACACACAAGACAGACAAAACAAGTAAAAGTCCAGGGACTGATATGACAGAGACACAACACCCCTGTCTTGTACCTCTTTCCAAAATAAATGAATCAGATAAGTCTGCGTTCATCTTTATCCTAGCTGAAGGTTTCTTGTACAATGCTGCAATTACGTCAATTAGTGTCTGATGAAATCCAAATTTAGACATTACTGTAAATAAACAGGACCACCTGACCGAGTCAAACGCCTTCTCTGCGTCTAAACTCAATACAAGGGTCTGTGTTTTCTGTTGCACTACATGATTGATAATATGCAGTGTTTTTCTGATGTCCTGAGTCTGTCTCTGTTTAATGAATCCTGTTTGGTCCATATGTATTATCTCTGGGAGTAGTTTTTCAAGTCTCTGTGAAATTATGGTTGTAAATAGTTTATAATCAATATTTAGAACATTCACTGGATGATAATTTCCATAATTCAACTTATCCTTCCCTTCTTTAGGAATTACTGAAATGATAGCCTCTCTCCATGAGGGGGGGATTGATTTCTTTTCCAGTACGTCATTAAACGCTCTTAATAACGTAGGGACGAACTGGTCTTGCAATTCTTACCACTCAGAGGGAAAGCCGTCCGTTCCCGGAGATTTACCACCTTTTAGCTTTCTTAGAGCCAATCTTAATTCTTCTTCCGTTATCTCTGATATTAACTGTTTGTTTTGCTGAAACTGTAGGGAGAGAAAAGTGAGAGAGGAAGGTATCTGTGTGATGCTCATAGCTCAGTTTGGGTTGAGAGTACAGGGTCTGATCAAAATGTTGAAAACATTTATGGATAATTCCCATTTCTGATTCAGTCCTGTTTGTAAGTGTGTATTAGTGTGTTTGTATTTTGTGAATAGATCTATCTGCTTGTTGCTTTCGTAGTTTGAATGCTAGGAGTTTCAGAGATTTCCCGCCTGCTTCGTAGAATTTCTGTTTCGTAAAGAGAAGTTTCTTTTGTATATCTTGCGTGTTTAATTCATCCAATTCTCTTTTTAGGATCTTGATTTTAGTTTTAGTTGCCTCTTGGAGGGTTTTGGAATGTTCTTTTTGAAGTTTCCTTAATTCCTCTTCTAAGCTTTTTAATTTTAGTTGTCTGTTTTTCTTTTCATTGGAGAAAATGGCTATTAATTTCCCTCTAATCACTGATTTCAGAGCGTCCCAAAGTATTGGGAACCCCACCTCTCCGTTGTCATTCTCTTCCAAGTACCTCTTGATTTCTTTCTTCATCTTATCTTTAATACTTGTACTCTTAAGTAAATTTGTATTTAGCCTCCAGAGAGTAGATCTACTTTGCTTTGTCAGAAGGAGAGAAATATAGATTGGGCTGTGATCTGAGATGGTGCTTGGGCCAATTTCACAGTTTTCTATTCTATGTACATCATTTTTAAACATAAAAAAATAATCTATTCGAAAGTATACATTGTAGGTTGAGGAGTAATGCATATAGTCCTGACTGGTTGGGTTTAAATCCTTCCAAACATCCACTATTCCCATTTCATCTATCATATTTCTAATTCTTTTACTGGTAATTTTTGTATTAGATTTTCCATTAGACGAATCCAGTTTTGGATTTAGTCTAATATTAAAATCCCCAGCACAAATCATTATCCCTTGACTTTTTGTTGTTGCCAATTCGAATATAAATTTATAGAAGGACCAGTCACTACCAGGTGGAGCATAGACATTAAAGAGACTTATCAGGACACCATTAATTTTACCTGTAATTAAAACAAATCTACCTTCCTTATCTTTATGTTCAGAGATGTGCTCATATTGCAAGGCACTTGATATTAAGATCGCCACCCCTCTGCGCCTCCCCAAGTTATGGGAAGAAAAATATACAGATTTAAACCCCATCTTATTTAAGTTAACATGTTCAGAATCATCCAGGTGGGATTCCTGCAGCATTGCTATTTGAACCTTATCTTTGTGTAATTTAGACAAAATTTTCCATCTCTTTATCGGGTTGTGTATTCTGTTTATATTAAATGAAACCCCCTTTTGTCACAAAGGGGAAATGAGAGGACTCAAATGCATGGAACTGAAGGGAAAAAATAACAAGTTTATTTAACAAAAATGAAAACAACACAACGAAAACCTAACACAAAAGCTAAATCAGAGTCCATAGAAGAAAACAACAACATACAAAACCTGAAACTGAGTCCGTAGATGAATATGGAAAAAATGTCCAGGCTATGGAAAGGAATGAGGAGAAATGGACCAGCGCTGCATGGCTGCAAACCTAATCCTTAAATAGGCCAGATGTAATTGGCTGCAGCCACGCAGCGCCAGCAGGTGAGTCTGATGATGATAATGATGATTATGAGAAGGAGGAGCTGAGGGTCACACAGGCACAGACCATGACCAAAAGGGAGGAGCAAAGAGTCACACAGGCACAGATCCTGACACCTTTATCTGTGTCTTCTCCATCTAAGTAATGCGATCCTCCATTTCACAAATGAGATTGGAGAGCCCTCTCCTGCCCGTTGAAACTGAGAAAACATGAACAAATGAAACTAGAACATGCATAAATCAGGAACAGTGTAGAACAAGTTAAACTTCCTAGGCAGGGGTCTGGTAACTAGACCCTTTAAAGCTTCTAAGTTGCAGCCAAAAGGGACAATCCTCCTAACCCTAGTATGGAGGGCCCTTATTGTTGACAGCCGCCCGGATGGAGAAAAACCCAACAAACCTTATTATGATTCCATCGTCCTTAACTCAGCCCTTTGTAGACTTGTCTCTGAGAAGTAAAACCAAGGGGGAAAAAACAGGAAATCTTTGTTCTCAAGTAAATGGTGCTGATGTTCTCCTGAATGCCCGGAGCCTCTCTCTGGGGTTTTCTCCTCTCCTTTCTGTCACCTCCCCTCTTTCCTGTTCCAGGACAGCTGTTCTACCTGCTCCTTCAGGGACTGTGGAGATCTGATAACTTTTACTTTGTAGCCTTTTTAGCTAGGTCCTCCGTAGCTTCTTCTAAGGTGTTGTAGATTCTGGAGCCTTCTTTGTATCTCACCCGGAGCCTCGCTGGGAAGAGGGTCTGGAACGGGACCCCGTTCTCTTTTAGGGCCCTCCGAACCTCTGTGTATTCGCTTTCTGAGGATAGCTGGTGGATAGTCATGGTCTAGATTTATTCGTTTTTCATGCCAAACAAATCCCTTAATTTGCCATGCCTTGCTCAGTAGTGATTCTTTCATTTTGAAGCTCCAGAATCTCACCACTGTTGACCGCGGTGGTGCGTTCTCCGGCGGCTGTGGTCCGAGTGCCCGGTGTGCTCGTTCGATCTGCAGGTCTGCCGGGTTCCCATCCAGTCTGAGCCCCGCTCTCAGTAAAGACTCCACAAAGTTAATCATGGACTCCGAGTCCTTCTCCGACCCCTCTGGAACACCGTAAATCCTGACATTCTTTCGCCTAGATCAGCTCTCCAGGTCCATTAGCTTATCCTCCAATATCACGTGTAGCTTTAGGAGTCCTGCTATCACTTCCTCCGTGTTTTGAGTTCTTTCTTCGTTTTTCTCCAACTGCTCCTCTAATTCGTTAATTCTTGTGTTTGCTTTTCCAATTTCCTCTTTGATAGCCTTTAGCTGCTCCTTGTTCTCCTGACTGAATCCTCTCACTTCATCCAGTAACAGTTCTAAGCTAGCCATCTCTTCTTCATTCACTCATTAGCTTGTCACTGCAGAGCGTTAGCTTTAGTTTTCGTCTCCGTGTAACTTTTTTCTTTTCTTTCCCTGAGTGTTAAATAAATCTTAGGGCATCTTCAGCCGATATACCCCCTCTATGCACTTATCAAGATATTATATTACTTAACTGAATGGGAGTATTTCGTTAATTTCTTTGGTTTTCATGGGAGCTTCTTTACCGAGCTGCCATCTCTATGGTGTTCCGACCGGAAGCCAAATGTCATCTTATTTAGCGATAGCTTGATGCAGTCAACATGAATAATCCAACAGTGTTCCTGTCATTTTAATGCCGTTCCACTCATATTTTAAACCAGTTTCATATGATGACTTGATATTGTGAACACTCACATCTGTGCTGTTTCTTCATTCTGTTGTACAGATTTTTGCTGTTAAATGTAGGATCATTATTGTATTGATCAAATGTGTTGTATGAGGCTTGTGAAATACTCTTCAGAGAGATGGGGGGGTTATGTAATCTGTTATTATATACATGTGCTTTCTTTCCCAGTGTGTGAGGGTATGTGAATGTGGTAAATGAATATTTAAACAGACCTGCAGTGTTCCAGTCAGGTGGATGAGTTCAGTAGATCTGTGGATGTTCAGAGTCCAAGCAGTGACATGAGTCTGTTTGAGTTCATGAATGCACACTGATTGCTCTGTTTTAGGCACAGTAGAATGATGAAACAGCAGATGAAACAGAACAAACATGAGGAAACAGCAGATGCAACAGAACAAACGTGGAGTTCAGAGCATATTTGGACCGTCCTTCCACTCAGGCAGCCTGGGCTCTAAACAGGAAGTGCATGTCTGACAGTGGTGTAAGAGGAGCTTCTCAGCGCAGGAGGAAACACCGCTAGCTGTCCTTGAGTTTTGCAGATTGTGATATGAGCGGTGGGAGGCAGATTGGGCTTGTGCAGCCTTATAGTGTTGGCCACGGCCCAGGGGAAGGATCACGTATCACACTAATGAATTGCATCGGAGATGACCCCGTTGGCGGCGCTGCCTCCTGTGAGCACACATACTGGATGGATCTACGGTGTTTCCTGTAGGCATGGGGCTAATTGGCAGATGGATGGCTAAACTGCACTTCTTCACTGCAGACAAAAGCTAAAAAAAAACACTGTGTTGTCAACGAGTGCAGCTCGTCCTCGCCTCCGTTTATGTTCCAGTGTCACAGGAGTTTATTGTATGTGTTTGTTTTACCCCACAGGGGACAGCACGACCCTCAAAAGGATTGGACTGGATGTGAAACAACAAAACAGTTCTGAACTTTATCTGGGGGTGTATTAGCAAAGATAACATGGATAGAAGCTCATGTGTCACAGAAATGCAGATGTGTAAACACCTGAAGGCCAGAGCCGCTGAAAACATTCAGCTTCATGAAGCTTATCATTAGTCGGGTTTGTCCGCTTTCAACCCGCATGTGCAGAAGGTTTCACACCGATCCCAAAGAATAAATATGTGCTTTTATTCACTGGAGGGACAATGGTCTGCTTTTAGGTTTTCAAAATTATACTGAAGTGTGTTGTGCATTATGTCCACAGTATGGTCTGGCAATCCATGTACTGACAGTAAATAAGACACAAAAAGGATGAAACATGCACTAAAAGATGACAATTACACAGAAGATAGGAACAAACAGAAAGAAAAAGTACAATGACACAAAAAGACCAAACAGTTAAAGACAGAAGCAGAAAACAGAGCATGACACAGATAAACACGAACGTGGACCAGATGTGTAGGTAGGTCCACATGTGGAGCAGATGTGTAGGTAGGTCCACATGTGGAGCAGATGTGTAGGTAGGTCCACATATGGAGCAGATGTGTAGGTAGGTCCACATATGGAGCAGATGTGAAGGTAGGTCCACATGTGGAGCAGATGTGTAGGTAGGTCCCCATGTGGAGCAGATGTGTAGGTAGGTCCGTACGTGGAGCAGATGTGTAGGTAGGTCCACATGTGGAGCAGATGTGTAGGTAGGTCCGTACGTGAAGCAGATGTGTAGGTAGGTCCACATGTGGAGCAGATGTGTAGGTAGGTCCACATATGGAGCAGATGTGTAGGTAGGTCCACATATGGAGCAGATGTGTAGGTAGGTCCACATGTGGAGCAGATGTGTAGGTAGGTCCACATGTGGAGCAGATGTGTAGGTAGGTCCGTACGTGGAGCAGATGTGTAGGTAGGTCCACATGTGGAGCAGATGTGTAGGTAGGTCTGTACGTGGAGCAGATGTGTAGGTAGGTCCACATATGGAGCAGATGTGTAGGTAGGTCCGTACGTGAAGCAGATGTGTAGGTAGTTTACTGGCTCATATATATAACCTCCTCCTATATACACATGACAAACCCTTGTGTCCATCATGTGGTTCTGTGAGGTTCCTAACCCTTGGCTGTTTGTGGTTCTATGAGGTTCAGAACCCTTGGCTGTTTGTGGTTCTATGAGGTTCCGGTGTGGTTGTTTCCTGTGACCTCAGCCTGGTTTCTTCAACACTATTAAATTCTCAGACCTCCTTTAGATGGAGCCTACAGAGCTAATGGACTGTACCGTGCATCCCCCAGGGCTGTGTTTTTATTTTTCTTCATAGAGCAGATGTTTCTCTTCTTCTGGGTCATTAATTTGCTTCATTAAAATCTTCTCACAGAACTTGGCTCTATGTTCTGTTCAACACTTCCACATCACAGTTGGAAACACTTTCAAACTCTTCGTTTTTGTTTTTCTTTTTTTTTTGCTGCTCAGCTGGTCTGATCTGCTCCAGACCTGGTGATCCACTCCATCCTTTAGTTTGTCCCAGACTATCACCCACCCACAGCCTGGCATCACTCCACTGACCCACACTGGCCCATACACTGACCCACATGCTGACCTACACGCTGGCCCACACACTTGCCCACAGTAATTACACTACTGTGACACATGTGTTTGTTGTTGTTGTGTTTGTAGTCAGTGTCATTATGGTTTTCCACATTTGTTTTTTGACTCGGGGGTTTAGTTTGTTCCCACTCTCACTTACAACATGTTTTATTTTTATTCATTCTTTCATTCTTTAAAGATACAATTACTTGAATACAGTTTGTGTGGAATGAGGTTTCAAGTGCTTGAATAATTCTGGCCTGGGGAGCGTGGATTTTTAAAAAGAATACTCAACGGTTCAAATGCTCACACCTTCCTGGGACTGAAACGCATTTCTGTCAATCAGTGACATCACAACTTTCTAGTCACTGTCCTCAGTCAGTAGGGTTAGGGTTACGGTCAGTCCGTGAGACCCACAACACAACCATCCTGATAGCCCAGGATGATGTGCTTTATGGTAACCATGGCAACAACAGCAAATAGGCATGGTCAGGGTTAGGGTTAGGGTTAGGGTTAGAGTTAGAGTTAGAGTTATGGGTTAGGGGTAGGCTGAGAAGGGCCACTACTGCAGCCGAAAGGTGACACCTAACCCCTAACCCTAACCCCTAGCCTCTAACCCTAACCCCAACCTCTAATTCTAACCCCAACCCCTAACCCTAACCCCTAACCCCTAACCCCAGTAAACAGCTGTAGTCAGATGTGTGTGAACCCACTCTACAGAAGTCATTTGCTGTTGTTGTTGTTTTCAGTGTTCTTACAGAATGTTTTATTCATTTCCTGGTTTGTTGATGAAGTTAATCAAAGGAGAGCAGGGACTCGAACTCCTCATGTTTTATGGATCAAACACACAATTGTCTGTGTGTTTTTCTACTAATTAGTGGAGTGGCTGTCATTGGCTGATGGATGCTGGGTCCCTATTGGCTAAACCCAGCAGGGGTTCAGTTCTTTTAGGTCAGAGGCTGTTCACAGGTTTATCATCATAACCCTAACCCTAAAATCCTAACTCTAACCCTAACCCATCCCATATGTAGTTGTGTGGTTTGTGTCTTATTGCTCCTCATTGTTTTCATCTTGGATCATTTCTGTGTGATTTACATCTACGAGTACACACAGACAGGAGGTTTTCTGTTATTATTCCATCTGTTTAGGTTGAAATCTGTCTGGATGTTTTGAAAGCTTGAAAAATATCAGTAATAAATAATTTTCCTCAAATGCATTGAAAGTAATTCAACAAAGCTGTTCTGAAAATGTAAGGTTTAAGAAAGTACAAGTCAAAGGCTGGCAGATAAAGAAATACTCCTGTAGATATTTGGAAAGTCGACTGAAGTATACTGATAAAGTATTTGTATACAGACAGCAGAGTGGGGAAGGAAATGGCATCAGCTGATGCTGTTTTGGTCTGAACAAAAATAGATGCTCCATATTTCGTTCCAATCTTCAACAGTGTGGGATGTTTTATGAATGTAGGGCACACGGTGTTTGAACACAGTCATTCTGTTCACACCATTAACCCTAACCCTAACCCTTAACCGAAACCCTAACCCTAAATCTAAGCCTGAACCCTAAACCCTAACCCTAACCCTAAATTTAAGCCTAAACCCTAACCCTAACCCTAACCCTAAATTTAAGCCTAAACCCTAACCCTAACCCTAAATTTAAGCCTAAACCCTAACCCTAACCCTAAATTTAAGCCTAAACCCTAACCCTAACCCAACGCTAGCCTGCATTGTTCTGTTCAAATATGAATCATTTCAGTCATATTCCACAGATGGACAAAGGCTGTTCAACAGATGTGTTTATGTGGAAGTTAAACTATAGGTCTGATGGACAGTGGAGTGGACCACATATGTTTATGTGATGGACAGTGGAGTGGACCACATGTCTTTATGTGGTGGACAGTGGAGTGGACCACATGTCTTTATGTGATGGACAGTGGAGTGGACCACATGTGTTTATGTGATGGACAGTGGAGTGGACCACGTCTTTATGTGGTGGACAGTGGAGTGGACCACATGTCTTTATGTGGTGGACAGTGGAGTGGACCACATATGTTTATGTGATGGACAGTGGAGTGGACCACATATGTTTATGTGATGGACAGTGGAGTGGACCACATATGTTTATGTGGTGGACAGTGGAGTGGACCACATGTGTTTATGTGATGGACAGTGGAGTGGACCACATGTCTTTATGTGATGGACAGTGGAGTGGACCACATATGTTTATGTGATGGACAGTGGAGTGGACCACATATGTTTATGTGATGGACAGTGGAGTGGACCAGAGCGGAGCACAGTGCTGGACGCTCCATTTCTGCTCCCGTGGAAACAGAAAGTGTTGACAGTGGAGTGGGTGGGTTCTGAGTGCAGCATCAGTTGGAATCAGTCAGCTGACACCGCCTCCATCACACACATCCACACACAAGTAGGTCAGGCAACAAAGCTGGAGGTGAAAACCGCCTGTTTCAATAAAGAACCAATCCAATAAAAACAGCCTGGCACGCAGTTGGTCATGGAGTGCACATATTTGAACTGAGCCTCAGTGTTTGAGCACGAACGCTGGTGTTAGCTGGAGAGGAGGGGCTTGCATAACAGACCACACCCCCACATGGTGTCAGCTGGAGAGGAGGGGTCTGACATAACACTGGGTTCACTGGGACTGTTTAAAGGTTTATACCTGTATAGAAACAGGAAAAGTTAGACCATACCCCCACACCGACCACAGGGTCACACCTGTGCGTAAGACCACACCCCCACGCTGACCACAGGGTCACACCTGTGTGTCACTGCTGACCCAAACATGTCTCAGTTCTTGGTCTTCACAGGTTCATTCAGGTGCAGATGTGACCCACAGTGGGTCTGCTCTAGATCTGACACCCTGACCATGAAAACAGGACTGAGGGACAAATATGGAGCAAACCCTAAACCCTGACCCTAACCCTAACCCTAACCCAAACCCTGACTCTAACCCTAACCCTAACCCAAACCCTGACCCTAACCCTAAACCCTGACCCTAACCCAAACCCTGACCCTAACCTAAACCCTGACCCTAACCCTGACCCTAAAGGGTTAGGGTAAGAGGTCTATGTGTGGTCTACAGGAGTAAAATGAAAAAAAAAACAAACCCGGATGCATGTGTGACCCCCCTTCTCAGTGTCAGTGTGGGTTGGTCTGTTCCTCATTAGTGCCTGGTGTTTCTGTGTCAGAGCTGACGCTGTGTTGTCCTCTTCTGTTCTGCAGCGCCTCTGTTTCTGTTCCTGTCTGCGTGGGAGTGGGAGAAGTGGAGGCTGTGATCAGTCAACCTGTGGCACAGAGACAGCACCCAGAAGGTAAGAAACACCACAGCATGTGCCCCCCAACACCAAAGCATGCCCCCCCCCACTGCACAAATAGGCAGCATGCCCCCCCCCCACCCTCTCAACTGCACAAACAGCCAGCATGCCCCCTCCCCCACCACCACTGCACAAACAGGCAGCATGGCCCCCGGTCCGGTTGGACCTGGGCTGTGGATGTGTCCATGCTACCCTAGAACCTCGTTTGTCCTTTTCCAGTCTGATGACTCTGGACCAGATGTTCTGATGTCCTTCCTGTTTGGTGTTTGGGTGGACGGTAGAACCTCTTGCATCAACCTTGACCTTTTGTTTTCAAGGTCAAATCAGGGTTGTCATCCAATTTGGATGACAGTGTTGACCCCCCCCCAGGGTTAGGGTTAGTGTTAGGGTCAGGGTTAACCTTAACCCTAACCCTGACCCTAACCTGGGCAGAACCGGTCCATACCTCCATGTCTTAGACCATATGAAGCCTGTTCTCCTGGACGTGCTTCAGCTTCATTTATCACATGTCAGAACAGGAACACACATCTGAGTGCAGAGGGTTAATGAGGACTTTGGAATGTTTTCAGACTCTGAGCTGAAGACCGTAAAGACAGTTTCGTCTTAGCACTGCTTTCTGCCGTACTTAAGGAGAGAAAATCTCTCTGGCTTGTTCATATTTCCTTAAATCGGTCACACTTGTCTTGGGAAGCCTTAAGCTGAACCTTTGGCGTGTGGGGAGGTGAGCCCCCCCCCCCCCATGAAAAAGGATGAATCAGTGCAAAGGAGTGAAGGATATCTGCTGTCGTTCATGAGTCAAAGCTGAGTCCAAACTTTAGGTGGAAAGGAAGGAGACTCAAACAGTTAGGGTTAGACCAAACCCTAACCCTCATCAGCAGGTGTTGTTGTGAAAATGTACTACTGAGTACTCAGGGAACATAGTATAAACACATCCATGGTCTTCAGTGGTGCTGCAGTCTAATTCTGGGAATACTGTGTGTGTGTGTGTGTGTGTGTGTGTGTGTGTGTGTGTGTGTGTGTGTGTGTGTGTGTTCGTCTGCCAGGCTTGTGTGTGGGAGTATGTGGGACGCATCTGACACACACTGATAAGAGCCGAGCTGGCAAATCCACAGACACTCTGAGACGCTGAGAGAAGGAGCAGGCAGTTGTTTGTGAAGGGTGTTATGTACAAGAACAATGAACACAGAATGGAAGAGTGTGTAGAACTGTTCTGTATCCAGAGGCTCGTTAGTGCTAATGGATCTGAGGGAGATGACCAACAACTGGAGGCTGATCTGACCACACAGCACCTGAAACACACCCCAACAGTCCACGTGTGAGCAGAGTGGTGTATGTGAACAGCAGAGTGGTGGAGGTTCAGCACTGGACAGCGCTATGTCTACTAGTGTCACATGAACAGGTTCAGCACTGGACAGCGCTGTGGCCACCAGCGTCTGATGAACAGGTTCAGCACTGGACAGTGCTGTGGCCACCAGTGTCACATGAACAGGTTCAGGACTGGACAGCACTATGTCTACCAGTGCCACATGAACAGGCTCAGCACTGGACAGCGCTGTGGCCACCAGCGTCACATGAACAGGTTCAGGACTGGACAGCACTATGTCTACCAGTGCCACATGAACAGGTTCAGCACTGGACAGCGCTGTGGCCACCAGTGTCACATGAACAGGTTCAGCACTGGACAGCGCTGTGGCCACCAGTGTCACATGAACAGGTTCAGCACTGGACAGCGCTGTGGCCACCAGCGTCTGATGAACAGGTTCAGCACTGGACAGCGCCATCACAGCTCTGTCTTACTCACAGGCAGTAGACGGCCATATTGATTTTCTTCCAGATAAGGCTTCAACACTTCAGTAGCACGCACATGTGCATCCTCAGAATTGCCAGTTTGCAGAAACAGGTTGCCTGTATGTGTGGGAACGGCCTAGCTGTATTTTGTGGAGCTCACTGTGTCCTCTCAAGCTTCTAAATCTTATGGCTCAGACCGGCTTTGTACTGACTTTCGGGAACACACAAATACATGCGGCCTGAACAGAAAAAAATAGTTTGCTACCGACACATCCCTAATTCCACTGACTGCTCAGCTGTGCACTTGCTGCATGTCCAGTATCTGCTACAGAAAAGTCTGTCAGTATGTTTAGGTTTCTACAGCTACATGAAGAGTCTGTGATGCAACAAGACTAGAAGCATCTGATTGAATGTCCAATTCTTGTTCACTGTATTCTGTTATTAAATGAATTGTAGTGATGTTTCCTTCCAGGACAATGTGCTTTGCGTTGCTCCTGGTTGGAATCAGTTTGAGATCACTGTGTCAGTGGCTCCTCATGCTTTGACAGTTGTCTCCACTGGGACAGACAAACAGGTTAGCTGTGGCTTTACTGCTTTGGCTTTGGAAGATAATCCCACAAACATGACTGGGATTGGTCCAAGAGTTTAGCCCCTCCCATGTACGAGACCAGCTGCATGCATGTCATTTGTGTGTTCTGCCTGGCTTCTTACCTACAGAGTCCGTCTGAAAGCAGAGCAGAGCACGACATGTCCGAGTCACTGTGGAGGAGGAGGGAAAACAGGTCAAAGGTCACTGATGTCAGCACACTAACCCTGTGTGTGTTTGTGTGTGTGTGTGTGCGCACAGGAGTGTGCATGTGTGTGAGTGTGTGTTTGTGTGTTGACAGGCTTCAGCAGTGCAAGTGTTTTAAAACTCAGGGCTCTATCTATAGTCTCAGTCATAGGTATTCATGCTGACACACACACACACACACACACACACACACACACACACAGCTGGGTATGTCCTTGAATGTCCTAAGTCCTGGTGGAACCTGTAATTTCCATTTTACACTTGTGACATTTGGCTTATGTCTGTTCCAGTTACAGCCACTGAATGAACAATGGACTGGGTGTGTTCAAGGACAGTCCAGTGGACACAGTAAAGTCCAGTGGACACAGTTAAGTCCAGTGGACACAGTAAAGTCCAGTGGACACAGTTAAGTCCAGTGGACACAGTTAAGTCCAGTGGACACAGTAAGGTAGATCCAACAGTCCAAAAGTACAGTAATTGTTTGACCCAGTTTTGTAAAATGTGTTCAGGGTTAGGGTGTGTGTGTCCAGTGTGTGTTGTCCTTTAGGGTTAGGGTTAGGGTTAGGGTGTGTGTGTCCAGTGTATGTTGTCCTTTAGGGTTAGGGTTTAGGGTTAGGGTTAGGGTGTGTGTGTGTCCGGTGTATGTTGTCCTTTAGGGTTAGGGTTAGGGTTAGGGTGTGTGTGTCCAGTGTGTGTTGTCCTTTAGGGTTAGGGTTATGGTTAGGGTGTGTGTGTCCAGTGTATGTTGTCCTTTAGGGTTAGGGTTAGGGTGTGTGTGTCCAGTGTGTGTTGTCCTTTAGGGTTAGGGTTTAGGGTTAGGGTTAGGGTGTGTGTGTCCGGTGTATGTTGTCCTTTAGGGTTAGGGTTAGGGTTAGGGTGTGTGTGTCCAGTGTGTGTTGTCCTTTAGGGTTAGGGTTAGGGTTAGGGTGTGTGTGTCCAGTGTATGTTGTCCTTAGGGTTAGGGTTAGGGTTAGGGTGTGTGTGTCCAGTGTATGTTGTCCTTTAGGGTTAGGGTTAGGGTTAGGGTGTGTGTGTCCAGTGTGTGTTGTCCTTTAGGGTTAGGGTTAGGGTGTGTGTGTCCAGTGTATGTTGTCCTTTAGGGTGAGGGTTAGGGTTAGGGTGTGTGTGTCCAGTGTATGTTGTCCTTTAGGGTTAGGGTTAGGGTTAGGGTGTGTGTGTCCAGTGTATGTTGTCCTTTAGGGTTAGGGTTAGGGTTTAGGGTTAGGGTTAGGGTGTGTGTGTCCAGTGTATGTTGTCCTTTAGGGTTAGGGTTAGGGTTTAGGGTTAGGGTTAGGGTGTGTGTGTCCAGTGTATGTTGTCCTTTAGGGTTAGGGTTAGGGTTTAGGGTTAGGGTGTGTGTGTCCAGTGTATGTTGTCCTTTAGGGTTAGGGTTAGGGTGTGTGTGTCCAGTGTATGTTGTCCTTTAGGGTTAGGGTTAGGGTTTAGGGTTAGGGTGTGTGTGCCCAGTGTATGTTGTCCTTTAGGGTTAGGGTTAGGGTTAGGGTGTGTGTGTCCAGTGTATGTTGTCCTTTAGGGTTAGGGTTAGGGTTTAGGGTTAGGGTGTGTGTGTCCAGTGTATGTTGTCCTTTAGGGTTAGGGTTAGGGTGTGTGTGTCCAGTGTATGTTGTCCTTTAGGGTTAGGGTTTAGGGTTAGGGTGTGTGTGTCCAGTGTATGTTGTCCTTTAGGGTTAGGGTTAGGGTTTAGGGTTAGGGTGTGTGTGTCCAGTGTATGTTGTCCTTTAGGGTTAGGGTTAGGGTTTAGGGTTAGGGTTAGGGTGTATGTGTCCAGTGTATGTTGTCCTTTAGGGTTAGGGTTAGGGTTAGGGTGTGTGTGTCCAGTGTATGTTGTCCTTTAGGGTTAGGGTTAGGGTTTAGGGTTAGGGTGTGTGTGTCCAGTGTATGTTGTCCTTTAGGGTTAGGGTTAGGGTTTAGGGTTAGGGTGTGTGTGTCCAGTGTATGTTGTCCTTTAGGGTTAGGGTAGGGTTAGGGTTTAGGGTTAGGGTTAGGGTGTGTGTGTCCAGTGTATGTTGTCCTTTAGGGTTAGGGTTAGGGTTTAGGGTTACGGTGTGTGTGTCCAGTGTATGTTGTCCTTTAGGGTAAGGGTAGGATTAGGGTTTAGGGTTAGGGTGTGTGTGTCCAGTGTATGTTGTCCTTTAGGGTTAGGGTTAGGGTTAGGGTGTGTGTGTCCAGTGTGTGTTGTCCTTTAGGGTTAGGGTGTGTGTGTCCAGTGTATGTTGTCCTTTAGGGTTAGGGTTAGGGTTAGGGTGTGTGTGTCCAGTGTATGTTGTCCTTTAGGGTTAGGGTTTAGGGTTAGGGTTAGGGTGTGTGTGTCCAGTGTATGTTGTCCTTTAGGGTTAGGGTTAGGGTGTGTGTGTCCAGTGTGTGTTGTCCTTTAGGGTTAGGGTTAGGGTTAGGGTTAGGGTGTGTGTGTCCAGTGTGTGTTGTCCTTTAGGGTTAGGGTGTGTGTGTCCAGTGTGTGTTGTCCTTTAGGGTTAGGGTTAGGGTGTGTGTCCAGTGTATGTTGTCCTTTAGGGTTAGGGTTAGGGTGTGTGTGTCCAGTGTATGTTGTCCTTTTGGGTTAGGGTTGGGGTATGTGTGTCCAGTGTATGTTGTCCTTTAGGGTTAGGGTTTAGGGTTAGGGTTAGGGTGTGTGTGTCCAGTGTATGTTGTCCTTTAGGGTTAGGGTTAGGGTTTAGGGTTAGAGTTAGGGTGTGTGTGTCCAGTGTATGTTGTCCTTTAGGGTTAGGGTTAGGGTTAGGGTGTGTGTGTCCAGTGTATGTTGTCCTTTAGGGTTAGGGTTTAGGGTTAGGGTTAGGGTTAGGGTTAGGGTGTGTGTGTCCAGTGTATGTTGTCCTTTAGGGTTAGGGTTAGGGTGTGTGTGTCCAGTGTATGTTGTCCTTTAGGGTTAGGGTTAGGGTGTGTGTGTCCAGTGTATGTTGTCCTTTAGGGTTAGGGTTTAGGGTTAGGGTTAGGGTGTGTGTGTCCAGTGTATGTTGTCCTTTAGGGTTAGGGTTAGGGTGTGTGTGTCCAGTGTATGTTGTCCTTTAGGGTTAGGGTTAGGGTATGTGTGTCCAGTGTATGTTGTCCTTTAGGGTTAGGGTTTAGGGTTAGGGTTAGGGTGTGTGTGTCCAGTGTATGTTGTCCTTTAGGGTTAGGGTTTAGGGTTAGGGTTAGGGTTAGGGTGTGTGTGTCCAGTGTATGTTGTCCTTTAGGGTTAGGGTTAGGGTGTGTGTGTCCAGTGTATGTTGTCCTTTAGGGTTAGGGTTTAGGGTTAGGGTTAGGGTGTGTGTGTCCAGTGTATGTTGTCCTTTAGGGTTAGGGTTAGGGTTTAGGGTTAGGGTTAGGGTGTGTGTGTCCAGTGTATGTTGTCCTTTAGGGTTAGGGTTAGGGTTAGGGTGTGTGTGTCCAGTGTATGTTGTCCTTTAGGGTTAGGGTTAGGGTGTGTGTGTCCAGTGTATGTTGTCCTTTAGGGTTAGGGTTAGGGTTAGGGTGTGTGTGTCCAGTGTATGTTGTCCTTTAGGGTTAGGGTTAGGGTTAGGGTGTGTGTGTCCAGTGTATGTTGTCCTTTAGGGTTAGGGTTTAGGGTTAGGGTGTGTGTGTCCAGTGTATGTTGTCCTTTAGGGTTAGGGTTAGGGTTAGGGTGTGTGTGTCCAGTGTATGTTGTCCTTTAGGGTTAGGGTTAGGGTGTGTGTGTCCAGTGTATGTTGTCCTTTAGGGTTAGGGTTAGGGTTAGGGTGTCCAGTGTATGTTGTCCTTTAGGGTTAGGGTTAGGGTTTAGGGTTTAGGGTTAGGGTTAGGGTGTGTGTGTCCAGTGTATGTTGTCCTTTAGGGTTAGGGTTAGGGTTAGGGTGTGTGTGTCCAGTGTATGTTGTCCTTTAGGGTTAGGGTTAGGGTGTGTGTGTCCAGTGTATGTTGTCCTTTAGGGTTAGGGTTTAGGGTTAGGGTTAGGGTGTGTGTGTCCAGTGTATGTTGTCCTTTAGGGTTAGGGTTTAGGGTTAGGGTGTGTGTGTCCAGTGTATGTTGTCCTTTAGGGTTAGAGTTAGGGTTAGGGTGTGTGTGTCCAGTGTATGTTGTCCTTTAGGGTTAGGGTTAGGGTTAGGGTGTGTGTGTCCGGTGTATGTTGTCCTTTAGGGTTAGGGTTTAGGGTTAGGGTTAGGGTGTGTGTGTCCAGTGTATGTTGTCCTTTAGGGTTAGGGTTTAGGGTTAGGGTTAGGGTGTGTGTGTCCAGTGTATGTTGTCCTTTAGGGTTAGGGTTAGGGTTAGGGTGTGTGTGTCCAGTGTATGTTGTCCTTTAGGGTTAGGGTTTAGGGTTAGGGTGTGTGTGTCCAGTGTATGTTGTCCTTTAGGGTTAGGGTTAGGGTTAGGGTGTGTGTGTCCAGTGTATGTTGATCTTTTCCGTTTTAAAGGTGTCGTGGGATTTGGAATCAGATGGGGAAGTGGGTCGCCATGGTATTGTCGACTAATTGAAGGTTGTCCTGTTGTGTTTGTGTGAGTAGTTGATAGTTGACGATCAGGATGTCGGTTTCTGTGTTGGGGAAGGTTGTCTTAGTCACACGGAAGAGGGTTTTTCATTGTTTTAGGGTGGTCCGCCTGGGGTCCTGGTCCTTGTTGTTTATACCTATCAAGAAAATGACAATCTTAACCTCCGGATTCGGGGGTGGGGGTGTCTTCTCCAGGACCATCCAGAACTGTTAGCAGTTTACTCTGGGGTAGCTATGGAGTTGGATTTGTGGGTATGGGGTTAGGGTTAGGGTTAGGGTTAGGACTGTTTTTTCAGGTTTGAAAAGCCAGTCCTGGATTTTATGATTTGGTCTTGGGTTGTGATAAGTGGGCTGGACCAGGTTAGGGTTAACTAACGGGCGGAGAATGGTCTTGTGGATGAGTGGAGCTATGTGCGGGGGGGGGGGGGGGGGGGGGGGGGGGGGGGGGTGTCACTGGATCCGGAGTGTGGATGGGGATGGAGGTGCTTGACTGGATGATTTCTGTCTCAGGAAGGAGGACTGGTGGGAGTTATGAGTTTGCTGTGGTTCATGCTGACTGAGTGGAGCAGAAGTGTGCGGTCTGCATTTGTATCTGTGGTTCAGGCTGACTGTGTGGAGCAGAAGTGTGCGGTCTGCATTTGTATCTGTGGTTCAGGCTGACTGTGTGGAGCAGAAGTGTGCGGTCTGCATTTGTATCTGTGGTTCAGGCTGACTGTGTGGAGCAGAAGTGTGCGGTCTGCATTTGTATCTGTGGTTCAGGCTGACTGTGTGGAGCAGAACTTGTTCCATGAATGTTTGATCAGGTGCAGCCTTCACAGTTCATCATAAATACATGAGGTTTTGGAACAGCAGCAGTTTGTGCCCTCATTCCTCAGAAAAAGGATCTGAACATAAATGAACTGTCCAACTCTGATCCTACAGACCCTAACCCTAACCCTACAGACCCTAACCCTGATCCTTTAGACCCTGATCCTTTAGACCCTAACCCTAACCCTACAGACCCTAACCCTAACCCTACAGACCCTAACCCTAACCCTACAGACCCTAACCCTGATCCTACAGACCCTAACCCTACAGACCCTAACCCTAACCCTACAGACCCTAACCCTGATCCTACAGACCCTAACCCAAACCCTACAGACCCTAACCCTAATCCTAAAGACCTCAACCCTGATCCTACAGACCCTAACCCTGATCCCTACAGACCCTAACCCTAACCCCAGAGTAACCATAACCCTAACCGACTAGAGTCACCCTAACCCTAAAATAACCCTAACCCTGAAATAACCCTAACCCTAATGGACTAGAATAGGACTGATTGGATCTGACAGACCTCACATATATTGGTCTAATGAACTCTTTATTTTCCCATGTTTGATTCTTTTAAACTCTTTAGGGTTAAGGTTAGGGTTAGGCTCTTTTGGGCCAGTGTGTCTGCTTTTAGGGTTAGGGGTTAGGGGTTAGGGGTTAGGGTTAGGCTCTTTTGGGCCAGTGTGTCTGCTTTTCTACACAAACTGCTGCTGTTTAGTTTTCATTTCATGGGTCTTTGAATCCTGATATCAATGTTTTATTCAGTCAGAATGTCTTATTTGGTTTTTCGCTCTAAAAATAACTCCACCTGCACATGCTCCTACGCTCACATCTGAACTGTGCTCTCATGTAACGAAGCAGAGACAAAACACTAATCTGTCCACAGTGTGTATAGGGTTAGGGTTAGGGTTAGGGTTAAGCTACCTGTGGGTTATTAACCATAGGTTAGGCGATGCTAAGCTACCTGTGGGTTATTAACCATAGGTTAGGCGATGCTAAGCTACCTGTGGGTTATTAACCAGAGGTGAGGCAATGCTAAGCTACCTGTGGGTTATTAACCATAGGTTAGGCGATGCTAAGCTACCTGTGGGTTATTAACCATAGGTTAGGCGATGCTAAGCTACCTGTGGGTTATTAACCAGAGGTGAGGCAATGCTAAGCTAGCAGACAGTGTCGTGGCTGCATGTTGAGCCTGTTTCCTTTCCTTTTTTCCTTTCTGCTCTTTCTTCGTTAGCTGAATCAGCTGATCTTTCCTCTGAATGGCTCTTTTGAACCCACCTCCCTGTCACTTTTCATAAATGAGATCAGTGTAACTAGAAAAATACATGCAGTCGTGTGGGAAAAGTGGAAATGGCAGTGCAGCATCCAAAGTCCAGAGAAGGCTGTGTGAGAATCAGCCAGTGTGATTATGAGTGTGAGGATGAAAGTGACATGTTCAGCCTCCAATAGACGTTGTGGAATTAGTGTATATGTGATTTGACTTCTGTAAAATTAAAATAGTAACATATTCATTATTCATATAAGAAATGGAGACAGTAATCACTATATATATATATATATATAACTATATATATATATATATATACACACACACACACACACACACATATATATATATATATATATATATATATATATATATATATGGTACTTGTTTTTGTCATGTACTATTCATCTTTTTTTACACCAACTTTTTACATCTTGTTATTTTATGTCCTTTTACATTGTGTTGTTTTTATCATTTTCTATCCTCTTAAATCTTTTCATCTTTTTTTAATTGTTTTCATCTGTATGGATCTTTAACATGTTCATCTGGACTACTTACTCATATTGTCCTCATTCATTCCACCACATAAATACAACTACATTGAACCCTATTAACACTGAATTACAAAATGGAAAAAAAGAATTGACCTTTATTTTATTTTACATCATCTGTCTGGGTTCATCATGTGTGAAGTCCATTGATGGATTCACCTAGTGATTGTTTTGATGTTATTTTCCATTTTAAGTGGAAATCATCCTTGATTGTTGTTGGACTTTTGTACTTCATGTCTTGACAGACGCTTGGAGGTGTGGCTTCATTTTTCCATAACAACATGAGCATCAAGTTCATCTCTACTCCAGATTAACCTTTTGATTTGAACAAGGAAGACTGAGCTCGGTTTATCTTCATAGAGTTAGACTTTTTTTTTGCCTGACTGACTGTATTTGCAGTTAATGAGTTACACTAAGAAGCAAAGACATACATGCACTTTACTGTCATTGTTTTAGCGTTTTGCATTAGCCCACCTAGCTTTGCCCCTTACCTTTGCCTTGTCCAAATATGGTCACTTCTGAGAACGTATCGTAACATTGTAACTGCTTAAAAAGCCCTTGTTCCCATACATAGTTTTTCTCACAGACAGCTTAACTGTAGCCATGGCTAAAAACAGTATCAACTGTTATATGAAGGCGGTAAGCTAGCTCTAAACATTAGCGCTCCTCGGACTCTGTAGTTCTGTTCCTAACCCTAACCACTGGGGGAAGACGGTCACTTACGCTTTAAAAAAGCCAACATGATGACAGCCTAACTACAAAATATTTGGTAATTACAATAATATCATGGTCCCTGATTTCTATTCTTTTAATTTTGATTCTTGTATTTAGATGCAACATTCATGAAAAGGGATGTGTTAAGTAGAAGAGCATTTTGTCCTTCTAGTAACATTTTTAAGACCTCCAATACTGTGCTGTTGAAATGTAATATCATCTAATCTCATTGTATACAACACAATCTGCCTGCAAATACATGCAGAGCCGATCCATGCATAGTTAGTGTGAGGAGGGCTGGTGTACACCTTCTGCTAACCCTAACCTTCTGCTAACCCTAACCCTAACCTTCTGCTAACCCTAACCCTAACCTTCTGCTAACCCTAACCCTAACCTTCTGCTAACCCTAACCCTAACCTTCTGCTAACCCTAACCCTCTGCTGGTTCTGCCCATGTTTCTGCCTCATAAAGAAGGATTAGGGCTCTGTTGTTTCATATTGGATGAAAGGAAGGGACAACAGAGACTCCCACATTCACAACCTGTGAGAATCATTGAATCAGCTTATGATGGTTCTGTGATCACACAGTAACACAGTTACCCCCCCCCCCCATCCTCTTGTTTCCTTGCTCCCAACTCCACACACAGAAGCACAACATTAAGAACAAGGATCACCACTTGGATGTAATCCCTGCTTGCCTTGACAAGCCTGGTGTGTGGTTAGATTCCACCCAAACAGCTGTAGGGGAATCACTTAGACAGGCATAAAGAACACTTAAACCTGGATTACATCCCCTGTGAGAGCGTCACAGGAACAGGATAAAACTTTAATAATCCCTCTGGGCATCACATAAAGACTTCACTTGAGCCAAATGCTGATAAAGTCATCGTATTTAAGTGATGTTTTTGGCTCCATGTGAAATTAAAGTTTCAGTAGAGACTCACCTGTCTTTATTTGTCTGTCTCACACAGGTTCCTCCTACGTATGACTCCAACATGGACCACATCATCTACTGCCTGCTGGTCCTGGGAGCCACAGTGACCATCACTCACGCGTGCCCCAAGTACTGCTCATGCCAGAATCTGTCCGAGTCCCTTGGGACACTGTGTCCCTCCAAAGGCCTTCTTTTTGTGCCTCCAGACATCGACCGCAGCACAGTGGAGCTCCGGCTGGGAGGCAACTTCATCCTACGGGTGACACAGCAGGACTTTGCCAATATGACAGACCTGGTAGATCTGACCCTCTCCAGGAACACAATCAGCTACATCCAGCCTTTCTCTTTTGGAGACCTGGAAACCCTGCGCTCACTTCACCTGGACAATAACCGCTTAACGGAGCTCGGCCCTGATGACTTGCGAGGCTTGATTAACCTACAGCACCTCATTGTCAATAACAACCAACTGGGGCGCATCCATGACAAAGCTTTTGAGGATCTAGCTCCTGCCTTGGAGGATCTGGACCTATCCTACAACAACTTGATGTCTTTACCCTGGGACACGGTCCGTCAGATGATTAACCTGCACCAACTCAGTCTGGACCACAATCTGTTGGATTACATCCCAGAGGGCACCTTTACTGACCTTGAGAGACTGGCAAGATTGGATCTGACTTCAAATCGACTGCAAAAGCTACCCCCAGATCCTATCTTTGCTCGAGCCCAGGACTCAATGATTTTGACCACACCGTATGCTCCACAGCTGTCCCTGAGCCTTGGTGGGAACCCCTTGCACTGCAACTGTGAGATGCTATGGCTACGGAGGCTAGAGAGGGACGACGATCTAGAAACTTGTGCTTCACCTCCTGCCCTGAAGGGACGTTACTTTTGGAATGTAAAGGAGGAGGAGTTTGCATGTCAGCCACCCCTCATTACCCAGCATACTCACAGGATGTTGGTCTTAGAGGGACAAACAGCTAGCCTAAGGTGTGAAGCTACTGGGGACCCGTCACCTACCATTCACTGGATTGCTCCTGATGACCGGCTTCTTGGCAACTCCTCCCGAACTTCAGTGTACAGAAATGGAACCCTAAGCATCACCATCACCACCTCCAAAGACTATGGAACCTTTACTTGCATCGCAGCAAATGTGGCTGGGGAGTCTACGGCCTCAGTGGAGGTATCAATTGTCCAGCTCCCTCATATCAGCAATGGCACCGGGCAGCCGGCGCAGCCCAAATCCCGTCTCTCTGACATCACAGGCACCACAAGGATCAGCAAAGGGGCTCCAAAGAACCCCCCAGAGAAGGCAGTGAGTGTGTCTGAGGTGACGGCAGTGTCCGCACTGGTCAAGTGGTCAGTAAGCAAGTCAGCGCCCAAAGTGAAGATGTATCAACTCCAGTACAACTGCTCTGACGATGAGGTGCTGATCTACAGGTAAAACCGGGTCTATTTTTTTTAAAGAACTTTGAATTACACAGAGTTAAAGAATATATCCATATGTGGACAATGACACAGAAACAGCGGTGTTTTCTAACATATGACGGTGTGTTTGGAGCCCATATCTGGTTCATGTGTCGTAAACCTGCTTTTAGCCTCCTCTCGATTATACTTTTTCATTGTTCTGTTGGAACCAAAAGCCTTGCATCAGCACTGGTTTACTGTTGTTGACCATGTTGTTACCCACTGCCCTCAGACACCTTCAGGAATTTCTGTGAGAAAGACTTGTCCTCCCAGACAGAATGTTTTTAGATTTGGTTCAAACGTTCACAGGGACTCAAGGATGAAGTGTTGTGTTGTTGCTCTGTTCATGCACTGATGCACAGACGACACATCTGATTCCATGGGTTTATTTAGATTCATACCCTAACCCTAACCCTGCCACTGCAAAACTATTGCTGCTTCAACGTTTCATGACATTTAATTACGTTACTATAGCTAACTTTTATAACTCCTTAACTCATAGGCTATATATGTGTACATATGTGTGTGTGTGTGTGTGTGTGTGTGTGTGTATATATATATATATATATATATATATATATGTATGTATAGAGAGAGAGAGAGAGAGGTTACAGTATAGTGTAAGAAAGAACATGATCACAGATGCTGCTTTTTTTCTCCTTGTCCTCCTCACTTATTTATTTTTCTCTAGATCACGTAGACATTATCTACCCTTCAAAAAGACACCAGTGCATTTCATGAAATAAGCTAATCAACACTAGCCACATCATGTTCTGTTCATTTCTTTTCTCATTTCTATTTTTAAGTAACATCTATATTAGCATTTTAGCAATTCTGTAAATAAGCGCAGACTAGGAGCGCAGTAAAGAGCAGGTCATGTATTTAGAAAGGTTTAGTCTAACCCTAACTGTGGGTTTAGTCTGGTTTAACTTAGTCTGAACTGTGGATTCAGTCTGGTTTAACTTAGTCTGAACTGCGGGTTCAGTCTGGTTTAACTTAGTCTGAACTGCGGGTTCAGTCTGGTTTAACTTAGTCTGAACTGCGGGTTCAGTCTGGTTTAACTTAGTCTGAACTGTGGGTTCAGTCTTGTTTAACTTAGACTGAACTGCGGGTTCAGTCTGGTTGAACTTAGACTGAACTGCGGGTTCAGTCTGGTTTAACTTGGACTGAACTGCGGGTTCAGTCTGGTTGAACTTGGACTGAACTGCGGGTTCAGTCTGGTTGAACTTAGTCTGAACTGCGGGTTCAGTCTGGTTTCAGTCTGGTTTAACTTAGTCTGAACTGCGGGTTCAGTCTTGTTTAACTTAGACTGAACTGCAGGTTCAGTCTGGTTTAACTTACACAGACACTTAGACAATTAGTGCTCATCCAGGTCTGTATGTGTGGGACACACACACTTAGTTTATCCACTTGGTCTGATCAGATTTAATCCATAAATACAGTTGCGTGTCATCTGCATAACAGTGTAAATGAATGGCATGTTTTCTAATGATGTTACCTAAAGGCAGCATATACACAGTAAACAGCATGGGCCCAAGAAGTGACCCTTGCAGTACTCCAGACCAAACTGTGGAATGTGGTGATGATAGTTGGTTTCCATGGGCAAACTGGTACCTGTTTGATACACGTGGTTTAACCCAGCAGAGGTTTGGGGTTAGAGCTGTCCCAGTCTAATCTGTGCACTAACATACGGGGGTCCATTGGGTCAAAGGCTGCACTCAGGTCCAACAGAACCAGGATCCAGACCAGCCCATCGTCTGCAGCTACTAACAGGTCATTAGTAACTTTAACAGGTAAATAGTAACTTTAACAGGTCATTATTAACTTTAACAGGTCATTCGTAACTTTAACTAGTGCAGTTTCAGTATTATGATGAGGTCAGAGCCAGACTAAAAGGGTTCAAATTAACTACTGTCCTGTAGGTGTCGACAGCTGTTGAACTACCACTGGGTCTAGGACTTTGGAGAGGGTTAGGGTTGTTGTTGCTACCCAACAGTTTCAGAGCTGTGGACAGGAAGAGTTAGGGTTAGGACACGGGCCAAAGCCCTGGTGTATCTGCTCTGTCACTTCTGTCTTTGAACTGAGTAAAGGGTTAGGGTTAGGGTTAGGAGGGTTAGGGTTAGGGTTAAGGTTAGGATACGGGCCAAAGCGTGTATCTGCTCTGTCATTTCTGTCTTTGAACTCAGTAAATATGTAGAATATTCAAAGTGTAACTGACAAATCTCTCCCAAAGCTTAAAGGAAGACGCCTAAGCCCAGAGCCTGTCTCTGCCTCCGTCTGTGCCCCCCCCCCCTTTCTTGCTCCCCCGCCTTCACTCGGATTAAGTGTATGGCTTCACACCATCGTCAGAGCTAAGCAGACCACTGACAAATATCCTTTTGCAGCCAAAAAGGGAGGAAAAAGCCTGTCCTTTCTCCTGATAATCACAGGGTTAGGGTTAGGTCTGTTTGGACTAGTACATCAAGTTCTATGGGTTAGGGTTAGGGTTGGCCTGTACAGTGTGCATGTATTTCCAGTCTTGTCTTTCCTTTCCTGGTTTTTCCTCCTTATTTATTTATCGGTGCACCAGCGCTGTCGTATCAAATGGAGCCTGTGTTCACTGCACAAAGACAGATGGCTCCCACAGATAAAGCCAATTACTGTCGTCTGTCTGTTCAAGCAGCAGAGCAGCAGCACTGACACAGTCTGCAGGGAATGCAAATGGAACTGCAGCCTTTCCTTTAATGAAAAACTGAATACAAGCTGCATGAGTGACCACAGCCTGGACTGAAACCACCATGGACTGAAAAACAGCAGTCCACCAGTCTGTTCCAGGGTTAGGGTTAGACTTGCAGTCTGTTCCAGGGTTAGGGTTAGACCTGCAGTCTGTTCCAGGGTTAGGGTTAGACCTGCCGTCTGTCTGTACAGCTGCCTCTGTTTCATTTACACACATTTGAGCCCAGGCTATTCAAGGGAAACTGTTTAATCTATACACAGTCATTCACCTATAGCAGGGTTCGGGTTCAGGTTCGGGTTCGCAGTCATCTCTAGAACACCTCTTCAAATTAAGTTGACCAATCAGGGCAGACTTTCCCAGAGGCGTGGCCTCCTTTGACTCCTGCTCCTGACACACCTGCACTGGCACAGGTGGAGGGGATGAACGTAAACAGACCTTTAGTCTGTTCACCTCAGTATTTAACGGTGTTCATCCTCAGTATTTAACGGTGTTCACCTCAGTATTTAACAGTGTTCACCTCAGTATTTAACGGTGTTCATCCTCAGTATTTAAAGGTGTTCATCCTCAGTATTTAACAGTGTTCACCCTCAGTATTTAATGGTATTTCTTCTTCTCTGTCTCAGGATGATCCCTTCTTCCACCAAATCGTTCCTAGTGACGAACCTGGTTTCTGGAACCCGTTATGACCTGTGTGTTCTGGCCGCCTGGGACGACACCGCCACAACGCTAACTGCTACCAACGTGGTGGGCTGCGCCGGCTTCTTCACCCAGGACCACTACCCTCAGTGCCGGTCGTTGCCTGGCCAACTGCTGGGAGGGACCATGATCCTGGTGGTGGGGGGGGTCATCGTTGCCACCCTGCTGGTCTTCATCGTCATCCTCATGGTGCGCTACAAAGCTACGGACACCGAGCCCCCCATGGGGAAGCTGAGCGTCAGTGACACCCACTGTCAGACCAACGGGGGGCGGCTGGTTCAGAACGGACTCCTCCTTCCACAGTCCCAGGTCCAGTCCCAGGTCCAGGCCCAGGTCCAGTCCCAGCTCCAGGCCAAAGTCCTGATGCAGGAGGAGGCGGTGGAGTTTAAGTGCGGCTCCCTCCAGAGCAGCCTCACCTCCTCCTCCTCCTCTTCGGGCTCCACGGCCACAGGCTCCTTCAGTCCCAACACCACCCTGGCCAGTATCTGGAGGTCCGCTGCCCCTAAGCCCCGGACCAACCTGGACCACCTGCTGGGGGCCTTCACGTCCCTGGAGCTGCGAGGGGGCCCGGGCCGTGACCCGGGTGTCTGCGCTAGCTCCACGATGCCGAGTGCAGCCAAAGCTCAGACGGACCGGGAGCCGCTGCTGGGCCGGACTCTGGAGTCCAGCCTAAGCCGGATCCTCATGCTCCCTTTGGACCCCAGACCCAAACGGAGCCAGTCCTTCGACATGGGAGACGTAACCAGTGCCAGCGCCACCCAGCTGTGCACCAAACCACGAAGAATCAGCAGCATCTGGACTAAGAGGAGCCTGTCCGTTAACGGAACACTACTGCAGTGTGATGAGGAGGGGGGGGACACTGAGGGGGGGGGCAGCGGAGGAAGCAAGGGGACGATAGACAGTACGGACTGGGTGATGGAGAGCACAGTGTAGGACTGAGGAGGGGGGGGGGGTAGCGGAGGAAGCAAGGGGACGATAGACAGCAGCAACTGGGTGATGGAGAGCACAGTGTAGGACTGATGGACACCCACACGGACAGGCTACAGCCATGCCAACACAGACCCCCTGGTCTAAGACAGACCCCCTGGTCTAAGACAGACCCCTGGTCTAAGACAGACCCCCTGGTCTCAGAGCCTTAGTCCAGTCCACCTCCAGTTGACGGGGTTTCAGCCAAATCTGAACGTTGGTATGAACCTGTGGATTCTTTTGCCTCATCCTTTGAACAGAAACTGACTGACGATGTGTTGTTGAGCACTGAGTGGAACTCCTGTGTATCTCAGATATATGTGGTCAGAATGGACCAAAAAAATGTCTATTAAAATGTGTAATGAAATTTTATATTTTTTATTTTGCTGGTCATAATTCATTACTGGAGACCACTATGAAAATTATATGAATAATTTCATCCACATGATGAGAGTGATGCAGCTAACCCTAACCTGGGGAGTAAATAAATAAATAAATAAATAAATTTGAGGGGTGTGTATATGATCCATATCAGTTTGATGTGGCTGCATAGATGATTAAAGCTGTCAACTCCTAAATTCTGACTGTACTGTACATGAGCACTCACTCACTCACTCACTCCCGTTTCACTTTGTTTTTATGCCAAATCAGAGACAGGTAAACTGGTGCAAAGGGAACCTGTTTCAGTTCACTGAGGCCTGTTTAAGAAAACATAGAACTGATTCACTTGTTTTTAATTTTTAAGTTTTTTTTTTCATGTACTGTCTATTTTTAATAGGATACAATTTTCTTCCAAAAACCACATTTCAATTGTTTTTTTCAGAGAAGTTATGGTGTTTTATATGACTGTGACAAAATCAGGGTATTTTTACAAAGAAAAAACAAGTTTTTCTGGTTTAGCCGTCATTTCCATCAGTTTGAAAGCATTTGGTATCAACCAACTCTGGACTGGTATGCACAAGACAAGCCTAACCAAGCTAACACTGCTAACCCTAACCAAGTTAACACTGCTAACCCGAACCAAGCTAACACTGCTAACCCTAACCAAGCTAACACTGTTAACCCTAATCAAGCTAACCCTAACCAAGCTAACACTGCTAACCTGAACCAAGCTAATCTGAACAAAGCTAACACTGCTAACCAAGCTAACACCGCTAACCCAAACCAAGCTAACCCTAACCAAGCTAACACTGCTAACCCTAACCAAGCTAACACTGCTAACCAAGCTAACATTGCTAACCCAAACCAAGCTAACTTTAACCAAGCTAACACTGCTAACCAAACTAACATTGCTAACCCAACCAAGCTAACACTGTTAACCCGAACCAAGCTAACACTGCTAACCAAGCAAGCACTGCTAACCCCAACCAAGGTAACCCTAACCAAGCTAACACTGCTGACCCTAACCAAGCTAACACTGCTAACCAAGCTAACACTGCTAACCCTAACCAAGCTAACACTGCTAACCTGAACCAAGCTAACACTGCTAACCCTAACCAAGCTAACCCTAACCAAGCTAATACTGCTGACCCTAACACTTCTAATCCTAACCCAAGCTAACACTGTTAACCCTAACCAAGCTAACACTGCTAACCCTAACCAAGCAAACACTGCTAACCCTAACCAAGCTAACATTCCTAACCTTAATCAAGCTAATACTGCTAACCCTAACTAAACCAACACTCCTAACCAAGCTAACACTGCAAACCAAGCTAACACTGCTAAACCTAACCAAGCTAACACTGCTAACTCTAACACTGCCAACCATAACCAAGCTAACACTGCTAACCTTAACCAAGCTAACCCTAACCAAGCTAACACTGCGAACCCTAACACTTCTAATCCTAACCCAAGCTAACACTGTTAACCCTAACCAGGCTAACACTACTAACCCTAACCAAGCAAACACTGCTAGCCCTAACCAAGCTAACATTCCTAACCTTAATCAAGCTAACACTGCTAACCCTAACTAAGCCAACACTCCTAACCCTAACCAAGCTAACACTGCCAACCCTAACCAAGCCAACATTCCTAACCCTAACCAAGCTAACACTGCTAACCATAACCCTTACCCTAACCATAAAACTTACTGAAATCCTAAACACACCGTTCCCCTACATACTTCTCAGTCTTAATGAATATAAACATATTTTGCTATGATGAGAGTAACTGAGCGTTAACTGTGCATCATCAACACATTAATATGAACTAACAGATGAACTGACACTAAGGGTGTATTCACACCTACCACATTTGGTCCGTTTAAAATGGACCAGAGTTCGTTTTCCCAGAAAGTCCGGACTTTTTTTAGGTGTGAATACAAACATGCGAACTCTGATTTGAACCAAACAAGTGGACCCAGACCACCTAGAAGAGGTGGTCTCGGTCCGCTTCCAAACAGACTCTGGGCCGGTTCACTTCTGGTGTGAATATAACCGACCTTGAACCAAACCAAACCAAGGAATCTTGCGCCTTTTTGTGCTTGACGAGCCACCGTAACTGCTGGAAGTAGCTGAGGTTTACGGGTGGTCAGAGCGAACAGCAGCAGCTATGAACTGTGGACAGATGTGGAGCAATGAGGAGATTGAATGTGCCATTGACATTTGGTCAGGTGCCTGTATTATGAAACTGGCTCCGACTGAGCTTTTCTTGAATGTTAACGGGGGCGGCCATGGCTCAGGTGGTAGAGCGGGTCGTCCTATAACCGAAGGGTTGGCGGTTCAAATCCTGCCCTGTCCATGTGCTGTTGTGTCCTTGGGCAAGACACTTCACCCTCCTTGCCTCCAGTGCCACTCACACTGGGGTATGAATGCGTAATGAATGTTTGATGGTGGTCAGAGGGGCCGTAGATGCGAATTGGCAGCCACGCTTCTGTCAGTCTGCCCCAGGGCAGCTGTGGCTACAGATGTAGTTTACCACCACTAGAGGGAGAATGTGACAGCAAATGAATAATGGATCAATAATGTAAAAGGGCTTTGGGTGTCTAGAAAAGCGCTATATAAAATCCAATCCATTAACATTATTTTTGTAAATTTGTGTCTGTAAAAATACAATTTATATTCTGAAAATGATAACTGTATGTAGGAGCACCACGTCTATTTTCATCAACACCGGCTGTCTCTGATTCACCCCGCCCCTGACTTTTCTGTCCAATGCCAGCGCAGTTCGTCACATGCGTGCTTCTGTTCACGCATTTTGCCAGCAAAAAGTGCAATATGAATGCGATCCGACCCAGATGAAAAAAAAATAAAGTCTGCGTTTGATCTGAATCAAATAAGCGGACCAAAGCACTTTTCAGGTGTGAATACACCCTAAGACTAACTATAAAGAGCTCAATGTCCTGGTTTAAACCCAGACCTTTTAGTTTTGTATGAATTCTGCTGGTTGGTTTAAAGGAAGCGGCTGATGTCTTTGTTTTAGGGGACTTCAAATAGGGTACTAGTGGAGGAAAACTATCATTACTGATTAGTGATAAATGATTGATCTGATTTCCAGGACTGAGGTAAACCTCTGGTGTCCTGTAGAAGCTCCATGTCACTGGTGCAGTGGTGTGACTCACTCATGTGACGTGTTTACAGATATAATATATATATATATATATATATATATATATATATATATATATATATATATATATATATTTTTTTTTTTTTTACATCTATTAGATCATGTGAACATGTGGTCCATTCTAACAACAGCAGAATGTCCCCGTTCGTCTCCTCTGTTTGGTCCATTCTAACGACAGCAGAATGTCCCCGTTCGTCTCCTCTGTTTGGTCCATTCTAACGACAGCAGAATGTCCCCGTTCGTCTCCTCTGTTTGGTGCATCCTAGCTCTAGAACTGACAGGACTAATGGTTCAAACGCACAGAACAGGCCTGCAGTTAAAATGAATCTGAACATGTCTATAGACAGGGTCTACTTCCTGTTTCACCGCTTAATAAATCCAAGGATATTTATTTTAAACCAATCCAACTGCGTCCACAGTTTGAACTGCTGGACTTATCTGGTGACTGGATTCATCAGTATTTGATCAGACAGAGGCTTTTCATGACTCCAAGGCTTTTCCATGGGTTAGGGTAAGGATCATTCCTGTTCTATTTGGGTTAGGGTTAGGGTCATTCCTGTTCTGTTAGGGTTAGGGTCATTCCTGTTCGATTTGGGTTAGGGTTAGGGTTAGGGTCATTCCTGTTCTATTTGGGTTAGGGTTAGAATCATTCCTGTTCTATTTGGGTTAGGGTTAGGATCATTCCTGTTCTGTTGGGGTTAGGGTCATTACTGTTCTATTTGGGTTAGGTTTAGGGTCATTCCTGTTTGATTTGGGTTAGTGTTAGGGTCATTCCTGTTCTATTTGGGTTAGGATCATTCCTGTTCTATTTGGGTTAGGGTTAGGGTCATTCCTGTTCTATTTGGGTTAGGGTTAGGGTCATTCCTGTTCTATTTGGGTTAGGGTCATTCCTGTTCTATTTGGGTTAGGGTTAGGATCATTCCTGTTCTATTTGGGTTAGGGTTAGGGTCATTCCTGTTCTATTTGGGTTAGGGTCATTCCTGTTCTATTTGGGTTAGGGTTAGGGTCATTCCTGTTCTATTTGGGTTAGGGTTAGGATCATTCCTGTTCTATTTGGGTTAGGGTTAGGGTCATTCCTGTTCTATTTGGGTTAGGGTTAGGGTCATTCCTGTTCTATTTTGGTTAGGGTTAGGGTCATTCCTGTTCTATTTGGGTTAGGGTTAGGGTCATTCCTGTTCTATTTGGGTTAGGGTCATTCCTGTTCGATTTGGGTTAGGGTTAGGGTCATTCCTGTTCGATTAGGGTTAGGGTCATTCCTGTTCTATTTGGGTTAGGATCATTCCTGTTCTATTTGGGTTAGGGTTAGGGTCATTCCTGTTCTATTTGGGTTAGGGTCATTCCTGTTCTATTTGGGTTGGGTTAGGATCATTCCTGTTCTATTTGGGTTAGGGTTAGGGTCATTCCTGTTCTATTTGGGTTAGGGTTAGGATCATTCCTGTTCTATTTGGGTTAGGGTTAGGGTCATTCCTGTTCTATTTGGGTTAGGGTTAGGGTCATTCCTGTTCTATTTTGGTTAGGGATTAGGGTCATTCCTGTTCTATTTGGGTTAGGGTTAGGATCATTCCTGTTCTATTTGGGTTAGGGTTAGGGTCATTCCTGTTCTATTTGGGTTAGGGTTAGGGTCATTCCTGTTCTATTTGGGTTAGGGTTAGGGTCATTCCTGTTCTATTTGGGTTAGGGTTAGGGTCATTCCTGTTCTATTTGGGTTAGGGTTAGGGTCATTCCTGTTCTATTTGGGTTAGGGTCATTCCTGTTCTATTTGGGTTAGGATCATTCCTGTTCTATTTGGGTTAGGGTTAGGGTCATTCCTGTTCTATTTGGGTTAGGGTCATTCCTGTTCTATTTGGGTTTGGGTTAGGGTCATTCTTGTGCTATTTGGGTTAGGGTTAGGGTCATTCCTGTTCGATTTGGGTTAGGGTCATTCCTGTTCTATTTGGGTTAGGGTTAGGGTCATTCCTGTTCTATTTGGGTTAGGATCATTCCTGTTCTATTTGGGTTAGGGTTAGGATCATTCCTGTTCTATTTGGGTTAGAGTTAAGGTTAGGGTTAGGGTCATTCCTGTTCTATTTGGGTTAGGGTTAGGGTCATTCCTGTTCTATTTGGGTTAGGGTCATTCCTGTTCGGTTAGGGTTAGGGTCATTCCTGTTCGATTAGGGTTAGGGTCATTCCTGTTCTATTTGGGTTAGGATCATTCCTGTTCTATTGGGTTAGGGTTAGGGTCATTCCTGTTCTATTTGGGTTAGGGTCATTCCTGTTCTATTTGGGTTTGGGTTAGGATCATTCCTGTTCTATTTGGGTTAGGGTTAGGGTCATTCCTGTTCGATTTGGGTTAGGGTCATTCCTGTTCTATTTGGGTTAGGGTTAGGGTCATTCCTGTTCGATTTGGGTTAGGGTTGGGGTTAGGGTCATTCCTGTTCTATTTGGGTTAGGGTTAGGATCATTCCTGTTCTATTTGGGTTAGGGTTAGGATCATTCCTGTTCTATTTGGGTTAGAGTTAAGGTTAGGGTTAGGGTCATTCCTGTTCTATTTGGGTTAGGGTTAGGGTCATTCCTGTTCCATTTGGGTTAGGGTTAGGATCATTCCTGTTCTATTTGGGTTAGGGTCATTCCTGTTCTATTTGGGTTAGGGTTAGGATCATTCCTGTTCTATTTGGGTTAGAGTTAAGGTTAGGGTTAGGATCATTCCTGTTCTATTTGGGTTAGGGTTAGGATCATTCCTGTTCTATTTGGGTTAGAGTTAAGGTTAGGGTTAGGGTCATTCCTGTTCGATTTGGGTTAGGATCATTCCTGTTCTATTTGGGTTAGAGTTAAGGTTAGGGTTAGGGTCATTCCTGTTCTATTTGGGTTAGGGTTAGGGTCATTCTTGTGCTATTTGGGTTAGGGTTAGGGTCATTCCTGTTCAATTTGGGTTAGGGTTAGGGTCATTCCTGTTCTATTTGGGTTAGGGTTAGGATCATTCCTGTTCTATTTGGGTTAGGGTAGGGTCATTCCTGTTCTATTTGGGTTAGGGTTAGGGTCATTCCTGTTCTATTTGGGTTAGAGTTAAGGTTAGTGTCATTCTGTTCTATTTGGGTTAGGGTCATTCCTGTTCTATTTGGGTTAGGGTCATTCCTGTTCTATTTGGGTTAGGGTTAGGGTCATTCCTTTCCTATTTGGGTTAGGGGTTAGTGTGATGATTGGCCATGTGGAGGAGGAAACACACCAGGAGGCTGGAATGATCTTCACCGCAGTATGATTTATTTACAGTGGTTGCCCAGGTAACATCACTGATTGAGCTGTGTTAGTGAGAAGAAAAAAGTAAAGCCGCAAGCGGCATCTAAAGGCCCTCACCACGGGCACGTCCAGTAGAAGTATGTCCATCGTTCAGCAGGTGGCGGTCTAGCACCAAATTTCAATGTCTTCTGATGAATGGGTGTAGGCCTGGGAGATTGACAACTGATTCAAATTTGAGGCAAATCTTTTTTTGTATGTCCGAACTAAAGAATGTTTTGTGCAAGTAAATCTGTAGGGAGCGCTATGCAGCTAAAATTAAATTTCTTCCATTGAATGGGGTGTAGGCCTGCGAGATGTACCACTGAGTCAAATTTGAGCCAAATCGGTGTCTGTATGTGCGAATTGATGCAATTTTCGTGAAGGTAAATTTGTAGGGGGCGCTACTGAGTGAAGTGGCAATTTCTTTTGATAAATGACTGTAGGCCTGGGAGATTGACAACTGATTCAAATTTGAGCCAAATTGGTATTCGTATGTCTAGCGTGAAGTAATTTTTGTAAAGATAAAATTGTAGGGGGCGCTACGGCACCGAATTTCAAATTTTTCTGATAAATGGGTGTAGGCCTGGGAGATAGACGTCTGAGTCAAATTTGAGCCAAATCGGTGTTCATATGTCCGAACTGAAGCAATTTTAATAAAAAAATATTACAAATTTTTTAGGGGGCGCTGTTGTGCAAAATTTCAGTTTCTTTTGATAAATAGGTGTAGGCCTGGGAGACAGATGTCTGAGTCAAATTTGAGCCAAATTGGTGTTCGTATGTCCGAACTGATGTCATTTTTGTAAATGTACATTTGTAGGGGGCGCTATAGTGCGAAATTTCAATTTCTTTTAATAAATGGGTGTAGGCCTGGGAGATAGACGTCTGAGTCAAATTTTGGCCAAATTGGTGTTTGTATGTCTAAGCTGAAGCAATTTTTATGATGGTAAATTTTCAAAAAATCTTCGCAAAGTTTGCAACCTCATTGCACAAAAAACGGTGACACCGATTCAAAAAATTCAGCTAACTTTTGATGCCCCACTTCTCTAGATACTGTACACCAATTTTGAGCTCATTTGGCCAAACGGCTTTGTAGGAGATAGTTATAATACATCAGCGAAAACGCTGACTCAGCATTTTGGAAATTTCAATCCAATATAGCCGACTAAGGATTGGTTTAGGGGCGTGGCCATAATATTTTTTGTTTGTCTCCTCATGATGAATCTGTGTACTGATTTTCGTGGCTCTACGACAAACTTTATGTTGGACACGCTCCCATTGGCGCAATGCATTTCCACTTTTCAAGGGGGCGCTGCCGCAACATTTCTTTACCGACATCTACGAAACCTATATGTAAATTCAATTTCTCGCACTTCTGAATTTTAGGCAAAATTTGGTGAGTTTTCGTAAATGTTCAGGGGGTCAAATTTGAGCTCAAAGAGCAGGAGAAGAAAAATGAAAAAAAAAAAAAAAAAAAAAAATAGTAACCTGAGCAAGAACAATATAGCCGTTTCTATGGCAACCACATATCTGGCCTTATTTGAAAGCTCTTGAGGTCCCCCACATGTCTGTGGGGTCAGATGTCACGTGTCCGTGCACTTACACCCACGTGACTGACCCCGACTGGGCGTGTCCCATTGACTCCCATTCATTCTGAGCAGGTGTAAATATGCGATTTGTGCACAGGTCATGTACATCTTCGGAAAGGTCTCAGTGCCGTGAATGTGAATATGTGTGAGAGTGGCGACCGCGTCACTGGCGATTTTTGTCCCCATGCGCCCACTGCAGACTCAATAGGCCCTGCGCCGGCTTTACTCGGCTCGGGCCTAAAAAAAACTAAACTAACTGATGAGAAACAGCTTGACAAAACATAAGGAAAATCAGTCTTCAACCACAGAAAATAAAGCTCAGCCCATGGCTAAGGGAAACCAGCTTCAGTGACCTGCTTCCCTCAAGCAGAACCACACTTCTGGCTCGAGGATCATCTACCCAGGCTTTTTATACCCGTTGCCCCTCCCACATGAACAACCAACCATAATGTTCAATTTGCCTTTCAGTTAGCATGTACTGGAATAATACTGACACATTACCTAAACCTCATTTCACTACTTTTATTTACTACTCCCCCAAAAAGTCCTCTAACAGTTTAAACTTAGTTTAGAGCATTTTAAAGGTAAACTTCTAGCCAACTCACAAAACTCCCCTCTGATGGCTGCCACCCTTGGTAAGTTCCTGATGCCTTCTACTATAAAAGGTTTGGGAACCTCCCTCTTCCTGTTTGTCGGTCAGGCCTGGAATCTGGTGATGAGGTGGAGTGAGCATGGAGTGAGCACCAAACAGTTAGGTAACAAAAGGAACAAAGAAACAGACTAAGCTATGCAAATGTGTTTTGATCTGTGGGTCATGTAACTATTTCTAAGGATGCAAAAATGATAAATATGAAATGAAAATATGGATTAATAGAAACAAACAAAACTAGACCAGCTAGCTAGCAAGCCCAAACACATGCTCCCCGTCACTCCAACCCAGAACCAGGCCCAGAGCCTGAGAACAAAGGACATGGGCTGCCACCATGACAGCATCATTCCTGTTCTATTTGGGTTAGGGGTATTCCTGTTCTATTTGGGTTAGGGGTATTCCTGTTCTATTTGGGTTAGGGTTATTCCTGTTCTATTTGGGTTAGGGTTATTCTTGTTCTATTTGGGTTAGGGGTATTCCTGTTCTATTTGGGTTAGGGGTATTCCTGTTCTATTTGGGTTAGGGTTAGGGTCATTCCTGTTCTATTTGGGTTAGGGGTATTCCTGTTCTATTTGGGTTAGGGGTATTCCTGTTCTATTTGGGTTAGGGTTAGGGTCATTCCTGTTCTATTTGGGTTAGGGTCATTCCTGTTCTATTTGGGTTAGGGGTATTCCTGTTCTATTTGGGTTAGGGGTATTCCTGTTCTGTTTGGTTAGGGGTTATTCCTGTTCTATTTGGGTTAGGGTCATTCCTGTTCTATTGGGTTAGGGGTATTCCTGTGCTATTTGGGTTAGGGGTATTCCTGTTCTGTTTGGGTTAGGGGTATTCCTGTTCTATTTGGGTTAGGGTCATTCCTGTTCTATTTGGGTTAGGGTCATTCCTGTTCTATTTGGGTTAGGGGTATTCCTGTTCTATTTGGGTTAGGGTTATTCCTGTTCTATTTGGTTAGGGTTAGGGTCGTTCTGTTCTATTTGGGTTAGGGTTAGGGTCGTTCCTGTTCTATTTGGGTTAGGGTTAGGGGCATTCCTGTTCTATTTGGGTTAGGGTATTCCTGTTCTATTGGGTTAGGGTTAGGGTCGTTCCTGTTCTATTTGGGTTAGGGTTAGGGTCGTTCCTGTTCTATTTGGGTTAGGGGTATTCCTGTTCTATTTGGGTTAGGGTTAGGGGCATTCGTGTTCTATTTGGGTTAGGGTTAGGGGCATTCCTGTTCTATTTGGGTTAGGGTTAGGGGCATTCCTGTTCTATTTGGGTTAGGGGTATTCCTGTTCTATTTGGGTTAGGGTTAGGGTCGTTCCTGTTCTATTTGGGTTAGGGTTAGGGTCGTTCCTGTTCTATTTGTATGTTTCTGCTCAGGTGGATCCCGTCATTCATTTTCTCATGCACTGTCTGAATGGGGTTCCTTTTGTACCATATTTACTCCAGTAGGAAAATGAGCCATGCATTCACCTAGAGCTGTGTGTGTGTGCGTGTGTGTGCGTGCGTGCATGCGTATGTGTGTGTGTGTGTGTGTGTGTGCGTGCATGCGTGCGCGTGTGTGTGTGTGTGTGTGCGTGCATGCGTGCGTGCGTATGTGTGTGTGTGTGTGTGAATGTGAACCCACTGTGTATGACGGACCACCAGACCCAGACCCTGTCAGGTCCGGTCCAAGCTCCTGACCTGTACCCACTGTGGAAACTTCTGGAGGAACATGGATGGTCCAAGCCATGGAGCAGGTCTAAGCTCCTGGACCTTCTGGACCCTCTGGACCCTCTTGATCTTCTGGACCTTCTGGACCCTCTGGATCTTCTGGACCCTCTGGACCTCCTGGACCTTCTGACTGTCCCACCCACAGATGGACAGATGCAGACTGTCCCAGTGACCCCCAAACTGAGAGGATGGAACCAGCAGGTACCAGGATGGAACCAGCAGGTACCAGGAGGAGGCCACAGCAGGAATGCAGCTGCAGATGGCTGTAAATATGACACCAACTCATGACTAAGTTCTGTGCAGAAGTGGGTGTTCACTTCAACGCTGCAGAGACAGCGGGTCAGCTTCAAAGCACTACTGAGCATGCACTGTTGAAGACTCTGTCCTGTGCTATCTGTTTTCTTTTTTCTGTGCTATCTTTTTTTTCTGTGCTATCTTTTTTTTCCTGTGCTATCTGTTTTGTTTTGTTTTTTTTCTGTGCTATCTGGTTTTTTTTTTTGTCCTGTGCTGTTTTTTTTTTTTTTTTGTCCTGTGCTATCTGTTTTTCTTCTGTGCTATCTGCTTTGTCTTGTTTTTTTTCCTATGCAATTTTTTTTTTTTTTTTTTTTTTTTTTGTCCTGTGCTGTTTTTTGTTTTTTTTTTCCCTGTGCTATGCCTGTTGCTCTGTCGCTGTTGCGCTAATGCTGCCTTCATGGACACTCGGATTTTTGTTTGGAGTTTTATTTGCGCACTTTATTGATGATTATTTTTTTTGATACATGGGTTAAAGTGTTAATAGTCAATCCATTAATTTAATAAGTAAGAATACAGAGTTAAAATTAAGTTCTAAACTAAATGTTTAATTTGATTTCATTAAATGGTTTAAAATGGTAATTTAATTTCCTATTAATTCATGTGGTAAAAAAAAAAAAAACTAATCCTAAAATTTGCATAAATGAAGCTATTGGTAAATAATCTTGGGTTTAGTAAAGTTGTTCCACTGTGAAATACTTATCAGTTTTTCCCAGTCTGTACTAAAACTTAAATGTGAATGTGTGTATATTACTTAAACTGGGTTTGTTTGTTTGTTTTTTTTCAAGGTTTTCACCTATGACAAATGTATAAACCTTTTCAAGCTATCCTGAAAACTAAAATAAAGTTGATAAAAGGAAAAACAGGCCTGATGATTTTGAGTGGAATCCAGTTCAATACTTCACTGTTTTTCAAATGTGGGAGAACTGCACAAAAGCTGAAAACACTGGACAATCGAAGCCACCCACAGGTGTCAATGTGACAGTAGTGGCTTCTCCATCTGCACAAAACTTGACCCATATTTACTAAATATGGTAAAAACAGAAGTGTGTAATGTTGTTTTTTCCATTAAATCACAAACACTATGATTTGTTTATTATTGTGAGATGACGCGAGAAGTCGTTCAATGAACATGGAGACAAATGTAAATATGGTGTTTATTGACAGATATATTCCTTATTCTTCTATATTCTCCCTCAGTCGGCTACTGAATGATGTGGTTTCCTGCTGTGTCCAACATAACAGACATGTTTGGGTTCAACTCTTCTACTTCTCTTGGTGTAATGTCTGTCAACATCTGTTTTTTAAATTCACCTGACTCTAATTGTGGAACAAGGTCTTTCTGTTGCAGTTTTGTGTCATATACTATTTGTGCTTCGCCCCAAAAACCACCTCTTGCCGGCGCAAAAACTTTTAATCAAAAAATGAGAGTTTTGGCAAAATTGTCATTTTTCCATTAGAAAAAAATTTACGTGCAAGTTATAATTGTACAATTTGAGGATCAATGGAAAAGGGACTAATGATCATTTGTGTCTATGTGTTCAGTCCTGTGATGTACTGGTCACATGTCCAGGGTGAACCCGCCTTCACCCATAACTAGCTGGGCTAGGCTACTATAATAATAATAATAATAATAATAATAATAATAATAATAATAATAATAATATAATCTCCCTTACCCTAAGGACAGCAATCCAACCCCAGTAGACTGAATGTTTTAATAGATCAGTAGTCACTCAAAGACGTCATGACCATTTGTTAGCGTTAGCAAAACAAGTTGAAACCCCACATTTTTACGTTATAGCGGACGGGGTGGGGGGGGTGTTGTTTTCGCCCTCAGGTTTCCCCGCCCGCAGCTGTGACATCATTACCGACTGTATCAATACCCACTACCGACCTTACCCCCAGGGACACACCCCCTTACCACCTTACCCCCAGGGACACACCCCCTTACCACCAGGGACACACCCCCTTACCACCTTACCCCCAGGGACACACCCCCTTACCACCCTACCCCTAGGACACACCCCCTCTAGGACCCTAACACTTAAATTGCTACTAACACCCCCACAGACCCCTCCCCCTGCAGGTTTATAAGTCCTCCCCGCCCCAGTTATTAGAACTGATAAGAAACAAACGTTTTCAAAAGAGCAAAACCAGTCCAGTAGCACCCAGAAGAACTACCAAGAAGAACCCAAACCTGGACACATGAGAACCTACAAAAACAGAGACTGAGATCAAAGAAAAATGACAGACTATTCTAATAAAGTCATAATATTTAGGCCAAAGTCACAGTATTTCAACAATAAACTAATGAGCACAGACATGAGGTCATTTACAAAAACATGTCAAACACCAGAATATCTCAGTTTATTGATCAAATACAGAACCACTTTACTGGAACTGTTGCGTTTGTGGCACCTCGGAATTTTGATAACCCTCCTAATCTTGTCCCTTTTTACTTCAATCTCTAATAATCTCGGAGCCTCATTTTGTACCTTAGTGTTTCTGTTCATTCCCACATTCCACTGACTGTGGACCAGATGACTGAATTAATTTATGTCCCTTTGAAAATAAGACTTCTCTTTGTCAATAAAGTTTCCAGATCTCCCGGACGTTGTTCCAGTGAGCGCATGCGCACTCCATGCTCCGTATTGCGGAGGGCACTGCCGCAGCTGTCAGAGGATCGGGTTCGGGTCCAGGAATGTGAGTCCGTGCCTTTTACTGCGGACTGGACCCTGATGATCCGGGTCTGTGGGGTTAACGGAGCCCATGTGTCAGATCAAGTCCCCAGTCTGAGCCCGGAGACATGAAGGACCCCGGACCCGCCTGAGGACACGGGCAGGGTTCGGACTGGTTTATTTCGGTCGGACTCGGTTCGGTTGGACTGGTTCCTTTGGGTCCGGGGCCATGGCCTCGGTCACCGTCGGCTCGTCGGACCGGAGCCTCCACAAACACCGCCGCTGCTTCTCTCTGCTCTTCTACCGGGCCGTGCGGGACCTCAAGCCGGTTTGGATGCTGGAGGACATGCGAACGATGGAGACTTTTTACACGGAGGAGGAGGACGGCCACCGGACCTACACCCCCTCGGAGGCTCTGCTGTACGCTATCGTCCACGACCACCAGGCGTACGCCCGGTACCTGCTCCGCCGGTACACCGGCCAGGCGCTGTCCAAGCCCGCGGAGCGCTTCTGCTGCTGCCCGGCCTCCGCTCCGCACCTGGCCATGGCCGTCCGCTATGACCGCCGCTATATCCTCGGCCTCATCCTGCAGGAGCTGCACCGGACACCCGGCGGACCCTCCGGGACCCACGGCGGCGGCTGTTTCCACCCGGACGACGGCAGAAGCCCGTTACATCTGGCCTGCGAGCTCGTGCGGCCCGAGGCCGTTATTATGCTGCTGGGGAACGGCGCGTGCCCGCAGGCGCGGGACCGGGACGGACTGACCCCCTTGGATGTGATCCTGCAGAAGCTCCGGGACTGCGAGGACGTGAAGGGCGGGGCCAGGAGGCGGTGCCTGGACCACATGCTCCTGTTCATGCCCAAGGTCCACTTCCACATGAAGGCGGATCTGGACTCGGAACCGGACCGCTGGACCAGGGTCCTGGGCGAAGACACGTTCAAGTACCTGCTAGGCAGGAGTCCGGCCCCGCTGGTCCTCACCGCCATGCAGACGGTCCTGCAGCAGCTGAGCCCCGCCTCCTTCACGGACAGCCTGCACGAGCTGCCCATTCCGCCCCTCCCTCAAACCGGAGGGGCCTGCCCGGGGGCGCGCGCGAGACCGACAGGACGGTGTAGCTCCGTCACGTCACGGCTCCACTTCAACCTGTTAGGGTTAACCCTAACCCTAGTGTTAACTCGAGAGTTAACCCTAACCCTAGTGTTAACCCTAACCAAACTGTGTGTGTGTGTGTGTGTGTGTGTGTGTGTGTGTGTGTGTGTGTGTGTGTGTGTGAGATGTGGTAACACTTCCTTATCAGGCTGCACAGCTGAGGTATGGAGGAAGACAGTTAGGGTTAACATGGGTTAGGGTTAACATGGAGGTTAGAAGAATGTTATGTGGACTCTGGTTGAACCCTACCTGCCTTCATTTGCATGTGTTCAGGACTTTCTACCTGCAGAAATCCATGGTGGGTTCTGCTGAAGCCAGATTCAAATCCAATGGATCAGATAGAACCGATCAGATAGAACCGATCACAGATGGTCCAATGCACTTTACAAAGTTTTGACCCATTTTTTTAATGCTTTGAATGATTAGGGTTTTTTTTATTCACCTATGATAAAGAGAGTCTAAATAATACTCAATTCAATGTATTTACTGGAAAAACAACAACTATGTAAAGGTGTTCTGGGTTAGGGTTAGGGTTAGGGTTAGTCCAGGCCTGTACAGAGAAATATGCAAAAGTCCAAATGTGAATGTGTGACTGTACACTGACTTTACCCATTTAGATTCACATTTATACATATATTTACAGATGTTTGGTTATGGGGTACATCCCATAACTGACAGCCTTCTAGTGCCAGAGGGTTCCAAAGGGTTGGTCATTTTAGAACATCACACCAACAGCATCGGGACATTTGAAGGTCCAGTCTGGACATTTTAGAGCAGGGGTCACCAATCCTGGTCCTCGAGGGCCGGAATCCTGCATGTTTTAGATGTTTCCCTCTTCCAGCACACCTGATTCAAATGATAAGCCTATCATCAAGCTCTGCAGAAGCCTGAGAATGACCGTCAGGTGTGCTGGAAGAGGGAAACATCTAAAACATGCAGGATACCGGCCCTCAAGGACCAGGATTGGTGACCCCTGTTTTAGAGGAAGAGGAAAGATCAGATTATTAGAGAAATGGAATAGAATCATAATTATTTTTTTTACTCATGTATAAATAACTGAAAATAATCCTGTTTTTGTTCCTTAGATTGAGCCATTTTAGGGACAGTTGGAGTGGGGCTTAGGGTTAGGGTCAGAATGTACCTTATAGGGTTAGAGTTAGTGGCTCCTGAAGGGTTAGGGTTAAAGTTAGTGGCCCCTGTAGGATTAGGGTTAGTGGCCCCTGTAGGATTAGGGTTAGGGTTAGTGGCCCCTGTAGGATTAGGGTTAGTGGCCCCTGTAGGATCAGGGTTAGGGGCTCCTGTAGGATTAGGGTTAGGGGCCCCTGTAGGATTAGGGTTAGGGTTAGTGGCCCCTGTAGGATTAGGGGCCCCTGTAGGATTAGGTTTAGGGTTAGTGGCCCCTGTAGGATTAGGGTTAGGGTTAGTGGCCCCTGTAGGATTAGGGTTAGTGGCCCCTGTAGGATCAGGGTTAGGGGCTCCTGTAGGATTAGGGTTAGGGGCCCCTGTAGGATTAGGGTTAGGGTTAGTGGCCCCTGTAGGATTAGGGGCCCCTGTAGGATTTGGTTTAGGGTTAGTGGCCCCTGTAGGATTAGGGTTAGTGGCCCCTGTAGGATTAGGGTTAGGGTTAGTGGCCCCTGTAGGATTAGGGTTAGGGGCCCCTGTAGGATTAGGGTTAGGGTTAGTGGCCCCTGTAGGATTAGGGTTAGTGGCCCCTGTAGGATTAGGGTTAGTGGCCCCTGTAGGGTTTGGGGCCCCTGTAGGGTTAGGGATAGGGTTAGCCTGTAGATGTGTGACTAGATAACACTGAAGGATGGTCTGATAGTTTTATTCCTATGAAATGTGCCCACAGTTCCAACCCTAACCCTAACCCTGCCCCCAGAGTGATTCTGGGATTATTACATGAATGACACATGTTATGGATTGAACCCTTGGATCTAGATGTTGTTTGAAGTTATTTTGCAAAATAATAATAATAATATAATAGTAATAATAATAATAATAATAATAATAATAATACTAATAATAATAATCTGAATACAGCCATTCCATGGAACTTTGAACACATGTAGAGTTTGTGCAGCCTCACTAAAAGTGTATCCCATAATACTCCTGCTCCGTATGCATCATATCAGAGGTACTGTAGACCTACAAAACTGACTGTGTTACTGCTGCTTCTATTTATTGGTTATATTTAATGTTGAAGACTGTGATCTTATAGATCCTTTAATGACCACTGGATCACTTCAAACTCTGTGGACTGATTATTTTTCAAATAAATGAAAATCTATTTTATCATCTTTTGACTGAGTTTTTGTTCCTATTTCACTGAAAACATTTTTTTGCAGATCCCAAAATAACCTTGGAAAGCTCTTTAAAAATAAATCAAAGTAGCCTCAGTAACCCCTGGTGTGCTGAAGTGCAGCGTAAATTGTAGGGGCTACCCTAACCCTAACCCTAAACCTGTGGGATCCCGTAAACATCTGAATGTTTAGACTCTGAGGTTCGCTGGAACTGTCTGACAGCTCCAAGCATGGCCCTGGGGTGGAACCGACCTCCAGTGGGTGAGGATGGCCCTTCAGTGGGTGAGGACAGCCTTAGGGTTAGGGTAAGGGTAGGACCCACTCACTGTTGGGTTAGGACCTACTCACTATTGGGTTAGGGTTAGGACCTACTCACTGTTTGGGTTGGGGTTAGGACCCACTCACTGTTGGGTTAGGGTTAGGACCCACTCACTGTTGGGTTAGGACCTACTCACTATTGGGTTAGGGTTAGGACCTACTCACTGTTGGGTGGGGGTAGGACCACTCACTGTTGGGTTAGGGTTAGGACCCACTCACTGTTGGTTAGGACCTACTCACTGTTGGGTTAGGACCCACTCACTGTGGGTTAGGGTTAGGACCTACTCACTGTTGGGTTAGGGTTAGGACCCACTCACTGTTGGGTTAGGACCTACTCACTATGGGTTAGGGTTAGGACCTACTCACTGTTGGGTTGGGGTTAGGACCCACTCACTGTTGGGTTAGGACCCACTCACTGTTGGGTTAGGACCCACTCACTGTTGGGTTAGGGTTAGGACCCACTCACTGTTGGGTTAGGACCTACTCACTATTGGGTTAGGGTTAGGACCTACTCACTGTTGGGTTGGGTTAGGACCCACTCACTGTTGGGTTAGGGTTAGACCCACTCACTGTTGGGTTAGGACCTACTCACTGTTGGGTTAGGGTTAGGACCCACTCACTGTTGGGTTAGGACCTACTCACTGTTGGGTTAGGGTTAGGACCCACTCACTGTTGGGTTAGGACCTACTCAATGTTGGGTTAGGGTTAGGACCCACTCACTGTTGGTCATGTCATATGCTTGTTTCTGATTGTTATGTGTTGTGTGTTTGCCTGCCTAATTGTCTGTGTTGCAGAGCTGTGCTGATGGGCTGATTGTGTCCACCTGTTGGGGAACAAGGGCTGGGCCTATATGAAGGGCTCAGTCCCACCTGCTCTCTGCCTTCTTCACGTTTTCCGCAGATCACATAGCTTTTTGCTGTTTTTTTTTTTTTTTTCTTGTTCTTCTTTTTATTAATAAATCACTTTTTTTTTGCATTCATTCTGGTTTTGCGTCCTCCTTTATGTTGTGTCTCTGAGCCGGTCATAACATAATGGGGGCTCGTCCAATTGAAGTGGGTCAGTGTATTTTTTTACCCCTAGACCGTTGTTTTTCCATGTTTTTGGTGGTTCATGTATGTGTCACAACATGAGGTAAGGGTTTTTTTTTGTATGAGTTTACCTGGTTAAGTCAGCCAGCAGGTGTGGTGTTACCTTCACCACTTTGTTTTTGAGTGGTAACCCTGGGGTGGCCCCTGCGTGCCCAGGAAAGCCGACAAAGATAGTTAGGTAAGATAGGTAAAAGTCAAAGGCAGAGAGGAAACCAGGTAAGCTCTCGAGAAAGGTTCATTAGGAATGCCAATTTCTGATTCAGTGATAGCATGTGGTGTCATGTACTGACCTGGGTTTGCACTCACACCATGTGTTGTGAGTTAGAGGACTTTGTTTGTGTGCCGTAGTTTAAAGGCTAGGCTGTAGTTGTGTTCCTCTGGAACACTTGTAACCCTGGTGCTCATGCATTTTTGTGTGAGTGGTGTTTTTTTTTTTTTTTTTTGTAGTCGCATGGTTTGTGGGACTACATTTTGTGTAATCTACTTTCTTCCTGTGGGGAGGGGTAGAGTTTAGGGCTTGAGTTGTATTGACTCATGTAGGGTGGCAGTTGTCATACTATTTCCATACTGTGTGCAGGGAATAGTTATGGAGTTATCAGCCTAGTGTGTGTTTTGTTTTTTGTAAGTTTTTGATTGCTTACTTCTGGCTATGTGTAGGTCTATAGTGATATTAACTGCACTTTGTTTCATAACGCTAGTTCTGTGTGGAAGTGTTCTGTGGAGTTGTGCTAGTTTGGTTTCCAGTTTGAGGTTAATTGCACTTTGTGTTGTGGCACTTATCTGTGTGGTAGTGTTGCATTGTGTTGTACTGGTTTGACACTTGTGGTTTATTAAATTTCTTAGGTTTCACAGTACTACTTTTTGCCTTAGCAGATTCATTCCCATTAATTCTGATTTCAGTATGGATGTTGATCTGAAAAACTTTTGTGAAGCGCCTACTAGAGGGCAGCTGTTTCAATGTACTAAAGCACAGTTAATGTCCATCGCAAAGCATTATTGCATTGCAGCTGCATCAACTTCTTCTAAAGAAGAACTTGGATCAAGAATAATTACAGCACTAGTGGAACAGGGAGTACTTCTGAGTGAGTCTGAGGATTCAGATTTAAGTCAATCTGTTCAGGGATCTGACAATAAGTCAGATGATGTACTGTTAGCACAGGATGTTCATGCTGTGCGTTTACATGAATTGGACTTACAGTTAAAAATTAAAGTTAGAGCTTGAGGCAAAAGCTAGAGAAGAGGACAGGAAGTTTGAAATCGAGAGGTTACGTTTGATACATGAAGAGAAAATGAGGGAATTAGAACTGAGCTGGCCTGCAGTCTACAGGTTCTCCTTCTCCATGGTTTCATGTTGGATGTAACATAAGTTTAGTTTCTCCTTTCTCAGAGAAAGAAGTGGAAAAATAGCTTTCACATTTTGAGTGTGCAGCCACCACATTTGGCTGGCCTGAAAATGTCTGGACCCTGTTGCTGCAGGTGTTTTAACGGATAAAGCCAGGAAGTTTATTCTTCATTAACACTCACCCAAAGTACTGATTACCAAGTTCTTAAAGCAGCCATATTGCGGGCCTACGAGCTGGTTCCAGAGGCTTACAGGCAGCGTTTTTAGAGATGTCAAAAGGCTGAGAAGCAGACTTTTGTTGAGTTTGCCAGAGAAAAAGAAATCTTGTTTAATAGGTAGTGCACATCTCAGAGTTGAAACTAAAGAGCAACTTTATGACTTAATACTCTTGGAGGAATTTAAAAATTGTGTTCCTGAGGCTGTTGCAACTTATTTGAGGGAGCAGTGAGTGTCCACGGTTGGGGCTGCTGCTGTGCTTGCTGACGAGTATGTCTTGGCTCACAGGGTCAATTTTAATGATAAATCTTGTGAGACTAGGAACTGTGTTTTTCCTCATTTTAAAGCTGTGTGGTCTGCTGGTGAGCTGAGGAAAAAGTGAAGAAGGCAGAGAGCAGGTGGGACTGAGCCCTTCATATAGGCCCAGCCGTTGTTCCCTAACAGGTGGACACAATCAGCCCATCAGCACAGCTCTGCAACACAGACAATTAGGCAGGCAAACACACAACACTGATTCTGATTCTAGACTCTTTACTATGATCAAACAACTGTCACTGAGAAGACAAACCTCCTTTTTCCAATGCAGGGGTAAAAAATTAACTAAGGGAAAATATAAATAACTAACCCTAACCCATCTACACACAAACACTCCCGCTAGTCTCCAGGATTAAAAAAAAAAGAGAAACTCATAAACAAAAAACATCTTTCTTAACCGACTAGTGACTCTGAACCCAGATCCAGATGTTTGTACCTCTTACCTTAAATCCATTTGGATCCTAACCCTCCACTTGGAGCAAAGCCCATGAAATTCCTCCTATTGTGTCAGATTGCGGGAGTGAAACCAAGCATTCAGTGGAATTTATTATTTTATTACTCCTTCAGCAGAGAAACATCTGAGTCACATAAAGGACACTTCTGATTTTATTTCTAAAATAAAGAACTTACAGATCCAAATGCCATCCTCTTCAGCACAGACATAGACAGCTTATATACAAATATAGATATTAAAGAGGGCATTCAAAGAGTGAAGGAGTGCTTCTTTAAATATCCTGAATCGAAAAGACCTTATAAAGAACTCCTACAATTATTAGAAATAAATCTCACCAGGACTGATTCTGAATTCACTGGGGAATTTTATTTACAGATCAAGGGAACAGCAATGGGTAAAAAAATTCACTCCAGCCTCTGCACACATTTCATGGCCATTTGGGAAGATACTGCATCAGAGAAATGCAATCAAAAACCAGTACACGACTTTAGAGAACTGGATGACATCTGGGGGGTTTAGCAACATTCAGAGGAGGAATTCAAACAATTTTTCAACATCCCAAACACACAATCCTTCTACAGTATAACTCTCAAATACACTTTGGATTTTAATTCAATTTCTTGGATACAACCACCTTTGAAGGAAAAAACTTCAGAAACACAAAAGAATTAGACATAAAAGTGTATTTCAAAGACACAGACAAACATACTTTATTACATAAAACGAGTTTTCATCCTCAATATGCCTTTGCAGGATTAATAAAGTTTCAACTACTCAGATTCCATAGGATCTGTACTCAGGAGGAGGATTTCATGTCAGCTACCAGAGTGTTATTTATTGCAGTGTCCACTAGAGGGTATTGCAGGTCCTTTGTGTCCAGTACAGGGTACTGTAGGTCCTTTGTGTCCACTAGAGGGTACTGCAGGTCCTTTGTGTCCAGTACAGGGTACTGTAGGTCCTTTGTGTCCAGTACAGGGAACTGCAGGTCCTTTCTTTCCACTAGAGGGTACTGCAGGTCCTTTGTGTCCAGTACAGAGTACTGCAGGTCCTTTGGGTCCACTAGAGGGTACTGCAGGTCCTTTGTGTCCAGTACAGGGTACTGTAGGTCCTTTGTGTCCAGTACAGGGTACTGCAGGTCCTTGTGTCCACTAGAGGGTACTGCAGGTCCTTTGTGTCCAGTACAGGGTACTGTAGGTCCTTTGTGTCCACTAGAGGGTACTGCAGGGTCCTTTGTGTCCAGTACAGAGTACTGCAGGTCCTTTGTGTCCACTAGAGGGTACTGCAGGTCCTTTGTGTCCAGTACAGGGTACTGTAGGGTCCTTTGTGTCCATTACAGGGTACTGCAGGTCCTTTGTGTCCACTAGAGGGTACTGCAGGTCCTTTGTGTCCAGTACAGGGTACTGCAGGTCCTTTGTGTCCACTAGAGGGTACTGCAGGTCCTTTGTGTCCAGTACAGGGTGCTGTCACTCTTCCTCAGACTGTTCTTCAGGACCCTCCTCCTGGTCAAACCCATACACGTTGAATCCTTACTACCATTTGTTATTAGAGACTGACCTTCTGCTGTCGTATTATCCAAAAATGGGCACTCCCTGAATCACTCCCTTACACAGGACACCAACCCAATAATGACATCAGGTGGATTTCAGCATACAGAAAAAAAACAAAAACTGAAGACACATATTACTCAAAGCTAGGATCAGAGACCATATTTTTCTACATAATTTTTATTTTGAAACCCTAAACTGGAATTTTTTCATCTGAATCGTTTGTTTAGGATATTGGCACAGAAACAAAAATCTAAAGTTTCAAGAATAATTTCAAAACAAAAAACTTAACCAAAAAAAAAAAAAGGCACCTGCCAAACACACAGTCCCAACATAGTTATCCTGGTCCTGGTTCTGGTCCTGGTCTGCAGTTGTCCCTCTCTCTCTCCCTGGACTATGCGGTCTCTGGTCACCAGAGCCTGTGGTGTTGTGGCGTTCCTCCAGGTTTGGGACCAGCCCATCCATAGGTCTGGCTGTATGACTGGAGCTCAGACCGGCCTCCTCCATACCCCAGGTCCAACCCACAGATGTTATTCAGGTGATAGACGTGGCATGATGCGGTTCACTGGACTAACAATGGAGGGCTTTTTTGGGCCTTTATAGGCCTTCTAAACCAATCCTCAAATCGTGCACATACCCACTGAGTATTGCTCAGTGTGTATTTGGTCCACTTTAGCAAACAGACCAACCCATGTGCAATGAACCATGGCAACATGACAACTCATATAATAACAGATATATTACAGGTATAATAACAGACTAAATAAGAGTGGTGGAGGAGTAGCTTTATGTATTCATAAATCTTAGACTTCAGGGTTTTGGTTGACATTACAACTGTAATTGATAATCTGCTTGAATGTTTAACAATTGAAGTGCACATGGAGAAATACAAGAATATTATTGTTAGCTGCATTTATAGAGCACCGGGCTCAAGCATTAGTACATTCAGTGAGTGGATGGAATCAGTATTCTCAAAAATAAGCAATAAAACTATTTTTATATGTGGTGATTTTAATATTGATATGTTAAATCCCAACAAACAGAAAACTACAGATGAATTTATTAATACAATATATAGTATGAGCCTATTTCCAAAATCACCAGACCCAGCAGAATTCCATCCCACCGTGCCACTCTCATTGATAATATTTTCACCAATGACATTGATAATAATACAATAAGTGGACTTTTAATTAATGACATCAGTGACCATTTGCCAGTGTTCACAGTCTATGACATCAAATGTAGAAATAAGTTAAACAAATTGGAAAGGTATGGAATAAGGGGGATTGTGCTGGACTGGGTAAAATGTTGTTTAAGTGGCAGACGGCAGTTTGTGAAATTGGGTGACTGTGATTCATCATGTTTGGACATTGCTTGTGGGGTCCCCCAGGGGTCAGTATTGGTTCCTAAATTTTTTCTTCTGTATATAAATGAAATATGTAAAATTTCTAAGGTATTGAACTTCATGTTATTTGCTGATGATACAAATATTTTCTGCTCTGGGGATAACTTACAAAAATTATAGGAGGAAGTTAGTACAGAAATGAACAAAGTAAAAATGTGGTTCGACAGAAACAGGTTGTCATTAAATCTTAGCAAGACAAAAATAATGATATTTGGTAATTGCAGAAATAATTCACAGGTAACAATAAAAACAGACGGGAATTGAAATAGAGAGAGTTCATGAAATAAAATTTTCTGGGGGTAACCACTGACGACAGAATCAGTTGGAAAGCCCATATCAAACATGTACAAACCAAAGTCTCCAGAAGCATTGCAATAATAAAAAAAGCAAAGAAGGTTTTGGATCACAAGTCACTTCACACTCTGTACTGTTCCCTCGTTTCACCATATTTACAGTACTGTGTTGAGATCTGGGGCAACAACTACAAGAGCTCACTACAGCCACTAACTATTATTCAAAAAAGAGCAAAGAGGATCATTCATAATGTTGGCTACCAGGAACACACAAACTCATTATTCTTACAGTCAAAATTACTCAAGTTCACAGACATCGTGGACCATCAAACAGCTCAAATAATGCACAAAGCTAAAAATAATCTTTTACCAACAAATATACAGAAATTATCCAGTATTCATGAGGGGGGTTATGATTTAAGGGGAAAATTAACTTCAAAATTCCCTTAATATGCACAACTAGGAAGGGTTTTTGTGTTTCAGTCAGAGGGGTGAGACTGTGGAACAGATTTAATATAGAGTTAAAGCAATGTCCAAGCCAGGAAAGGATTTAAAAGAGGTACAAAGACACAATTTTTCAGACATACAGGGAGGAGGGAAGGCTTGGGGATCACTGGGTGTGATAAAGATGTACAAGTATGTGGTAAGTGTGTGAAAATGTATGTATAGGTGTGTATGTATATATGTAGGTGTATATGTGTGTATAGATCTGTGTATGAATATGTATTTACGTATATGTGTTATTGTATCATGTGTTTATGTAAATCATATTATATTTGTTCATAATAATATGAAGCCAGAAACCTAATTATTTACTAGTAAGTATTGGTCATATTATGGCATAGTGTATAGATCTGATTAGACTAGGAAGGTTATTATTGTTATTAATTATATAAGGAGAAGGGGTGGAGTTTATGAGTTGTACTTCTTCTCACTCCTTTTTGAATATGTATTATGTCTTATGTTTAAGTGTTTTGTTTATTTATTTTCCTCTGTTTGACATTCATGTTTGAAATCAATCAATCAATCAAAACTCATCATGATCTGAACGACCCCAGCACTAAGGCATCAATAAATCCACAATGAATAATAACAACCCCCTACAAGTAGAAATATGCAGACATTTAGACCTCAAACTTTCTATTGACTGTCAGTATATGTGAGATGTGTAGTCCAGTAGAACCACTCCACTGTCATATTCATCCTTTCAAACATGTTTCACTCATAACCACAAACACATTTAATCCAAATGATGAACTCAAACTTATATATGAATGATGGGATCAATCAACCCCACACTAAGGACACAGAGCAGAAAGTGAAACTACACTTTTTTATCTAATCCAAAATCAATCAAAGAAATTCTTTGCTTCTTTAGAATTTCCCACAGGATGAACTGACATAACTTTCATTCCACTTTTATGCAGGTTCCTGGTGAGAAGCCGAGCTCCTCCCACAGCAGAGGTGATTTAAAGCCAGATACCGGATCCATCTGACAGACAGACAGACAGACAGAATGCAGCTGGCTCATCTGTGCATCCTCCTCCAGACTCTGGCAGTCATGACGGCCAACATCGCACCGTTGGTCCGAGGCTGCGACTGTGGTGCCCATTCACCAGGTGATGTCATCATAGGGATGATGTTCCCGAGTCATCATAAAGTAACCGCCTTGGATGAACGGAACCAACCAGAAAGCTACCAATGTTCAGAGTAAGTACCAAAAAGGCCTGAATTAGAATCAGTAAGTGGAAGTTTATTACATACTGTAAGTCAGGGGCTTAAAGGTGGGCTAGGTGGGTTTTCCTTCAGCTTTTTTTTTTTTTTTTTTTTTTTTTTACTATATTCCTTAAAATCACATTCAAACCCTGATTACAACCAATTAATTAAATGCTCTAACACAACAATAAAAAAAAATGTAGTCACCTGTGGAATGGATGGGACTGAAAAAACACCATCCAATCATTTTGAGCGCCCACTTGAAATGACTGAACCAACTGTCATTTGTCCCTCCCCCCTCTGTTCGTACACCTCTTCATGCTAGAATCGTACGTTCTCAGAGGTTTGGAGCAACTGCTACAGGAAACGAAGACAGAGCCACAGCGTGGCCATATTAGCTGAAGTAGTTGTATTAGCTATATTAGCTATATTAGTTATATTTGTCGTATTAGTTATATTAGCTATATTAGCTATATTAGCTATATTAGTTATATTTGTCTTATTAGCTATATTAGTTATATTTGTCTTATTAGTTATATTAGTCATATTAGCTATATTAACTATATTAGTTATTTGTCATATTGGTTATATTAGTCATATTAAATATAGTAGCTATATCAGTTATACTTGTCATATTAGTTATATTAGTTATATTTGTCATATTAGTTATATTAGTAATATTAGCTATATTAGTTGTACTTGTCATATTAGTCATATTAGCTATATTAGTTATATTTGTCATATTAGTTATGTTAGTCATATTAATTATATTAACTATATTTGTCATATTAGTTATATTAGTTATATTTGTCTTCTTAGTTATATTAGCTATATTAGTCACATTAGCTATATTAGCTAAATTAGTTATATTAGTCATATTTGTTATATTAACATATTAGTTGTATCTGTCATATTATTTATATTAGCTGTATTAGTTATACTAGCTATATTAGTTATATTTGTCATATTAGTTATATTAGTTATAAATGCCATATTAGACATATTAGTTATATTTGTCATATTAGTCATATTAGTTATATTTGTAATATTAGTCATATTAGTTACATTAATTATATTTGTCATATTACTTATATTAGTTATATTTGTCATATTAGTCATAGTAGTTATATTAGTCATATTAGTTATATTAATTATATTGTCATATTAGTCATAGTAGTTATATTAGTCATATTAGTTATATTAATTATATGTCATATTAGTCATATTAGTTATGTTTGTCATATTAGTTACATTAGTTATATTTGTCATTTTAAATATATTAGTTATAAATGTCATATTACTCATGTTAGTTATATTAGTTAAATTTGTCATATTAGGTTTAGGTTTAGGTTAGTTTATTTCAGACACAGACATAATACAAAACATGAAACAAAAATAAAAATAATAAATAATACACAAATAAAAAAATAAAACAATAGAAAAATAATAATAATAATGATAAACAATACACAAAAAATCTAATAATAGAGAAAAAAGAACAACTGTTGTGCCTGTAAGGGAGTAGGAAGAAGCCACTGCTTATCCAGTCCTACCCCTTAATTCCAGTCCTCAGACTGTTAGTGCTTAATCACTTGATAATACAACATAAGATTGTGATTATCTACAAACACTTCTACATACACTTATACAGTCACATACACATATACATACACACATACAGTCACATACACATCTACATACACACATACAGTCACATACAGACATACATACAGACATACAGTCACATACAGACATACATACACATATACAGTCACATACACACCAGCTTATGTCTACCGCTGTACACACACGTCTGCACCCCCATGTTTATATACACACACACACACCATACAATAGAACAACCTGACAATCCAATTAATGATCACACCCTTCCTTGAGCCAGATATTGTGAACATAACATTTCTTTGTACTTTTTTTTTTTTTTTTTTTGAATTTTTGAATATTTGGACACTACTTGAGGTCTGTCCCCAACCCATTCCAAAGCCTGACCCCACACACTGACACACACAAACTTTTCCTGGATGTCCTGACTGCTGGGACTTTGAAATTCCCACATCCCCTCAGGTTATAGCCCCCCTCTCTATGGGCAAATAGTTTTTGTATGTTGGCTGGTAGTTGATTTTTATTGGCTTTATATAGAAGTTGAGCTATGTAAAAATTTACCAAATCATAGACTTTTAATAGTTTTGACTGCAAGAATAATAAATGAGTATGATCCAAATAGCCAACTTTATGTAAGACTCTGACTGCATGTTTTTGTAATATGAAGAGAGGGTATAGAGTAGTTTTATAGTTATTGCCCCATAATTCTATGCAGTAGGTTAGGTATGGCAGGACCAGACAACAATACAATATATAGAGTGCCTTATAATGCAGGACGTGTTTAGCTTTGTTAATGATGGAAATGCTTTTGGATAATTTTGTTTGGATGAATCTGATGTGTGATTTCCAGCTTAATTTATTGTCAATAATTATACCTAAAAATGTGTGTTCTGACACTATTTCTAACGGAACGCTATCTATGCATATGCGTAATTCTGAGTTTGTTTGTTTTTTTTATAATTGCCAAACAACAATGCCTTAGTCTTGTTTAGTGATAATTTATTCATGTCCATCCATAATTTTATTTTGGTTAATTCATTATTTATCATATCCACCAGTTTATTATAATTATCATTAGAATAGAATATATTGGTATCATCTGCAAATAATATTAATTTTAAAGCTTTAGATACATTGAATATATCATTTATATATAAAATAAACAATTTGGGCCCCAATATTGAACCCTGAGGGACCCCACAAGCAATGTCCAGATATCCAGATGTATGCTCACCCATCCTCACATACTGCTATATTAGTTAAATTTGTCATATTAGTTTTAATAGTTATATTTGTCATATTAGTCATATTACTTATATTTCTCATATTAGTTATATTTGTCATATTAGTTTTATTAGTTATATTTGCCATATTAGTTATATTAGTTATATTTGCCATATGAGTTATGTTAGGATGGAAAGTACACCAGCTGGTCTGTCACGAACAAAAATCAGTAGTAAATTTAATATTAGTCACATAGGTGTGTGTGTGTGTGTGTGTGTGGGGGGGGGGGTCTGAAGAATGGGGTTTGGACTTTAGAACTGAGTATTTTCAAAGTGTAGCTGCTTGAACTGTTTTTCTAAGATCTCGTAGCCCACCTTTCAAACCTCTTTATGAATGTTTTTCACTTTAAGGGGAACATTGCAAAAAAAAAAACCCAAAAAAAACTGTTAGCGCTGTCTCTCATCTCCCATATATTATATTACTTTTATTAAACCAATAGATAAAAGTAAATTAAAAGTAAATTAAGAAAAATGTAAAAATAAATACATCAAAAAGTAAATTAAGCACCAAGGTACTGATCATACTGTTGTTTGTCCATGTGACTGATTTCACGATGAGACACTGTCAAATCAACAAAGATTCACTATAAGGTCAAACGAGCAAATGTTCTGTCAATGTTTTTGACATGGCCATAGTATTTAAGGCCAAACACTGTCTTTTCAGCCAAAATATGATTTACACACACACACACATACACACACACACACACACACACACACACATATATGTTTGTACTTCATCTACTGTTGAGAAGGTAATGTCTGTTGACATTGTGTTTTCAGTTTTTATTTGGTGTCCTTCATGAGATCCCTGGCAACAATTCATGCCATAGAGGAAGTGAATGCAGCTGGTGTCCTTCCAGGGCTGCGTCTCGGATATGTCATGTGTGACACATGCTGTCATGCTAGCAAAGCCTTACAGAACGTGGGGCGCATGCTAGCGGTCAACGGCTCTGTCAATGTGCAGTGCGACTACACTGACTTCAGACCCAAAGTAAAGATTGTTTTAGGAGCTCGGTACTCGGAGGTGTCCATCGCTGTTGCCAAACTGCTGAGTGTTTACATGATTCCATTAGTAAGTATCAAACACCTATTGAAGGCAGCCTGACGGTCTTTGTTTCATACCTGGTCTACACATTTAATTATGAGCATTTGTTGAGGAAAGTCAAGACAGAGGGTGTTTTTGATGGGTCAAACACCTCTGTTTGCATAAACGGAAGTGTATATTGTACAGATCAGCAGAGTTATGAGACAGTTCAAATGATTCAGTTCAGTAATTACAAGAAAAGTGACTCAATCCTTTGATTCTAAAGCAGTTACTGTAATGTCTATGACATTGTTTTATCCTTAAATGTAACCATATCCTCCATTCACTGCTCTGTTTGTTTGGTGTATTTATTTTATTAGTATATGTACTTGTACTTCTTTTCAGATGAGCAGCACATCATCTTCCCCAGTTCTGAGTGATAAGCAGCGCTACCCGGTGTTCCTGCGAACTATTCCCAGTGACAAACATCAGACTAAAGCTCTGGCCAAACTGATGGCTCACTTTTCCTGGAACTGGGTGGGGGTCGTGTACGGGGATGACGACTACGGTAAAGCAGGTTTCCGCAGTTTTGTAAGGGATGCAGAGGCCAACGGCGTGTGCCTGGCTTACCAGGAAGTGTTGCCCTATTACTTTGACCATGAACACAGCATGCTACATGTCAGGCAGGTTGCTGAGAAAATTCGGAATTCCACTGCCCAAGTGGTACTAGTCATGGTCAGGGCAGAGTTGGTGGATCTCCTCTTTAAGGAAATGATTCGGACCAACACATCAAAGACCTGGATTGCCAGTGACAGCTGGTCAATAAATTGGTCCATAGCCCGTATGGATGGAATAAACAGGGTTGGGGACATTTTGGGCTTCAGTTTTGTTTCAGGCCACAGTGAATCATTTGATAACTACCTGAAGAACCTTAGAGCCACCCCAGGTGGATACAACCGCTTCATTGAAGAATACAAGAACCTGAGATTCAACTGCACCCCAGAGTGTTTCTCAAGCAAACCTCCATCCTATTGTCCCTCCCCTGATGTCCTGAAAATCAAATCCGACCAGGCATGCAGTTTCAGTGATCCTCAAAAGCAAAATGATGACTATCTAGTAAAGGCTCTGGACACCAGTGAAGCCTTCCTTGAAAGAGTCGCAGTGTGGGCGACTGCTAATGCTCTTAAAAACCTACTCAAATGCAACAGTTCTTCATGCTCTGGAGAAAAGAACTTCCCTCCATGGAAGGTGAGAGTGGAGCTCAGTTTGCTTTTGGATTTGTTTATGTTTTACAGTTATTTAGTAAATATCAATGTTGCATTTCCAACTTTATTTTTTAAAAGAAAATTCAATGTCCAGCTCTGTCTTTGTCTTTTTTCTGTTTCAGCTCCTTGAAGAACTGAAGAAAGTCAAGTTTGAGTATGAGAAGCAAAGTTTCTTCTTTGACGAAAGTGGTGATTTTGTCAACGGGTATGATATGCTAATGTGGACAAAGGATGGAGAGCACAGGAAAATTGAAAAGAAGGGACGATACTATGCTCTTGATGAACAAATTGAACTTGATGTAAAGTTGACCTGGCATTCAACAACCAATTTTACGGTAAAATTACCGTCACACACTTCACACACAAGATAACATACATGTAAAAGAGTGTTTGAACCCGTTGTACATGATCAAATATGGAATGGACCATGAAAACCAAAACTGACAGGAACATGACAATGAAAAGTCAAAGATCCTGCAAGTTCGAACCCAGAGGGGCTAGGTGTAGAACGTCTAACCCTGAAGTAGAACATACTGATGCGCATTTGATCTCATATGGCCTTAAATGTCAGTATAAGTGAAGAACACATTTAGTCAAACCGACATGAACTCCTGGTTTCCTCGAACAGGTCCCTGAGTCCAGATGCTCAGAGCGCTGTGGCCCTGGCACGAGCAAGAAGATAGTGAACGTGTCCTGCTGTTACAGCTGCATCAACTGCACCGAGGGCTTTTACTCTGATGACTGGGGTACGTCTGTTTGACATTCACTACCTCCAAAACTGACAGAATGGGATGGCACTGGGACACTTAATATAAATTTAATATCTAAAGATGAATGAAAAGGTCCAGATCACAAAGTTATTAATATGTGTTTCAAACAGGTCACTAAACTAAAAAAAAGAAGAGCAAAAGCAAATGATGATGCACACCCAATGGATTCATCTATCTGAAGGAACATTTGATTCACTGGGTCTCAGTCTGTGTCCGTGGACCCCCTTTAGAGGACCATAAACTTCCAGTCCCCGTTTAGAGGACCATAAACCTCCAGTTCCCTTTAGGACCATAAACCTCCATTGTACCAGTGGTTCAATTCTAAATGTTTTTGACAGAAACATCAATATTGTATCAATACTTTTTTTTTTTTTCTTGAATAATTTGTTTTTCAAATTCAAAGCAACTTAGATTTTTGTTTGAATAATATAAATAAACTCACCCAGACTGCTCTGAGACAATATTTGTCCAAATAAAAATAGTAAATGTCCAATTCTGTCCAACTCTGCCAGTCCAGCTCTTTTTTTTTCGTCCGACAAACACATGTTGGTTTCACAGATGAACATGTGACCAGTATCAGCCTGTTTCCATTGGACATGTGAGGAAAGAAAAGTCCAAACTGGTTCAAAACACAAACCAGTGTGTCCTCCATGTGTCTTTTCCAGTTCAGTCCTTGTCCATTGTCCAAACCTAAACTCTTTTCTAGTCTAGAGACAGATCACCATGGTAACAACGGTTTGGTGTCCGTCCAAAAAATGGGTCCAGGGTGAATCCAACCATCAAACATTAGTTCCAGCTGATACATGTTCCAACCCGAAGAACACAAAAACACCCAGGACTGATCCATGACCCCCCTGGGATGACTCCCCCCCCCCAGGCCCCCCCCCCAGTTTGACCAACCCTGATTTGATCATTTAAAGTTCAAGTCTTCTGTGGCAGTAGTCCGTTCTTCTTCAGCTCTAGACTCCAGGATCCAATCCTTTTTAGAATAGTGATGGGAATCCCATTCTTTTCAGTAACTCCATAATTTCAGTTCATTCATCTGTTGGGAATCGATTCCAAATCAGTTCATTTGATTAACCAATTTTTTTAAAATAGATCTTGCCAGTGCCGGTCATGAACCTACAGTGCTTCAAAGCATTTGCTTGTACGTGAGCGTCACACTGCACTTCCACCTCCGACTTAATGAGGGATTCCAACTAGTGTACGTGATAATAGACAAAAATAAATAAATAAATAAATAAATAGACAATAATATTAATGAGGGATTCCAACAAGTATATGTGATAACAGGCAAAAAAAAGATAATAGACAAGAATATTAGTAAAGTGCTGCTGAATCGAATCTGTTGTGTTTGCAAATCAATTCAACTTGTTCATTTTAATGAATCAGTTCTTTTGAATGATTCATTGGTGAATAGCCCATCACTATTTTAGAACATCTGCCCCCCCCATCACTATTTTAGAACATCTGCCCCCCCCCCACACACACACACGTTCTAGTAAAGTGAGGCAGTGGACACTCCGCTAACCATGTGACAGTCACAGACATAAATGGGCGGGGCTCTGGGAGGTCTGTAGTCTGAGTGACAGTCACAGACATAAATGGGTGGGGCTCTGGGAGATCTGTAGTCTGAGTGACAGTCACAGACATAAATGGGCGGGGCTCTGGCAGGTCTGTAGTCTGAGTGTGGTTCATTTTCATAATCTGTCCATTTCCCTTTTGCTGAACAGACCTTCATGACTGTAAAAAGTGTCCTGCTGGAACTGGATCTCTCAAAGGGTCAAAAGGATGCGTACCCCTGCAGGAGTCCTACATGCGCTGGGTTAACGCTCACCCTATTGCCATGATGGCAGCCACAGCGTTGGGCGTGTTGCTCTTGGTCGGTACCTTCATAATATTCTTGGTGTACAGAAAGTCTCCGCCCATGAGAAGAGCTGAGGTCACATTGTCCTGTGTGATGATGGCCGGTCTGTCCGTCAGTTTTTCAAGTGTGGTTTGCTTCATGGGGAAGCCGAACATCCATCTGTGCCGGGCTCGTCAAGTACTCTACGCCATGGGCTTCACCCTGTGTGTTTCCTGCATTCTTGTTAAAGCTTATCGCACTTTTCTGGTTTTCATTCCTTTTGGACCGTTAATAAAAAGAGGACTGTACAAACTGTACAAACCAGCTCCCATTGTTATCATCTTCACCAGTGTCCAAGGACTCATTTGTCTCTTCTGGATGATCTTCGACTCTCCTGACACTGAAACCAGACATCCACCTCAGAGTTTGAAGACAGTGTTCCAGTGCAGTGAAGGCCAAACCTATATAGGTTTTTGGCATTATGTTGGCCTATATAGCTTTGCTGGCATTGAGTGGCTTCCTGTTGGCGTTTAAAAGCAGGAAGGTTCCTCAGGAGTTCAGTGAAACAGGCTACATCATTTTTAGCATGCTCATGTACCTGTTTGTATGGGTGTGCTTCGTCCCAGTCTATATTACCAACAAAGAAGAGAGCACAGCTGTCCAGGCTTCAGCCATTTTAGTTTCAAACTACGGGGTCATCTTCTGCCATTTCCTACCAAAGTGTTATGATGCACTTTGGGGCTCAGACACCGATGTCCTGGAGAGGGTTTTGAACAGGCTCAGAGGGATTGGAACTCCAAATTCTGAACAAGAGACAAACAGTGATATTCCAACAGTAGATGGAGTGTCAGAAAATGAAAGAGTTCCAGCTGTTGTGAAGGATATGGAGGCATGTCATCAGCCTGGTCCCTCTGAACCAACAAAGAACAAGAAAAGGATGCACTTCTCTGTAAAGTATCCGTCTCCAGGAGTGTGTCCGTCCGTCAGAAGGAGACGCAGGAGTGTGTCCATGTAATTATACTCTGATTTTGAAAATACATGACTTCACTTAATTTAACTTAAACATCAATCCATCAGTCCTTTTTTTTTTTTTTTTTATATCACTGGTTTTCATATGCATTGGGAGTACGTCCAGGTAATAATTACTGTACATCAAATTCATATCAAGTAATGCTAGTATATTTTTATTACAGAAAATCTAAACTTTTTTCTTTTTTTTTTGAAGATCAAAATCACTGTTCTGTTATATCTTTGGTTTTAACGAATAATCAAAACAATTTCTTATGAAAACTGTTTGTCATTGTCAGTGTCAAATGTTTTTTACTTATTTACATTGTATACAGCTGAATAATAAAAATAATAAAAATACTTTTGATGGTGACTATTTTTCATATAACAAATCCTGGACATAATCATTTTTTACGTCATGGTAATAAAACCTGTCCAAGGTGTGAGCCGAACCCAAAGAAGAGACAGAGAGCAACCCTAACCCTAACCCAAAGAAGAGACAGATACATGGGAGGGAATGGAAATGACACTGAGAGTAACCCTAACCCACAACTGACAGTTCTAACCCTAACCCTAACCCACAGCTGACTGTTCTAAGCCTAACCCACAGCTGATAGCTCTAACCCTAACCCACAGCTGACAGTTCTAACCCTAACCCACAGCTGACAGCTCTAACCCTAACCCACAGCTGACAGCTCTAACCCTAACCCTAACCCACAGCTGACAGTTCTAACCCTAACCCACAGCTGACAGTTCTAACCCTAACCCACAGCTGACAGTTCTAACCCTAACCCACATCTGACAGCTCTAACCCTAACCCACAGCTGACAGTTCTAACCCTAACCCACAGCTGACAGCTCTAACCCTAACCCACAGCTGACAGCTCTAACCCTTACCCACAGCTGACAGCTCTAACCCTAACCCTAACCCACATCTGACAGCTCTAACCCTAACCCTAACCTAACCCACAGCTGACAGTTCTAACCCTAACCCACAGCTGACAGTTCTAACCCTAACCCTAACCCACATCTGACAGCTCTAACCCTAACCCACAGCTGACAGCTCTAACCCTAACCCACAGCTGACAGTTCTAACCCTAACCCAAAGCTGACAGTTCTAAACCTAACCCTAACCCACAGCTGACAGTTCTAACCCTAACCCTAACCCTAATCCACAGCCGACAGTTCTAACCCTAACCCACAGCTGACAGTTCTAACCCTAACCCTAACCCAACATCTCACAGTCAGTAATGTGTCCATCATCTCAACAAGTTTATCTGGAAGGAAGGTCATTTACTCATTCATTTCAGTAAGAATATGTAAAAAGCACAAAAATTTGTGTTTGAGTGAAAAAAATCAAACAAGTGACAACACTATAAAATAGGGACTAACCCTAACTCTATGAAATAGGAACTGACCCTAAGCCTAACTAACCCTAACCCTAACCACGTTTCGGAAATACTACAGTCACATAAACAGAATCTGTGAATGATCGGATTCTTTTATTCAGTGTGGACTTCCTTGGGTTCTGTGTGCACATCAGTCCTATCCCTAACCCTATCAGCCCTGAGATGAACAGGCTCCATGTCCAGGATAAACCCAACCCTAACCCCTAACCCTAACCCTAACCCTAAACCTGCCTAACCTAAGTTTAGAGGCTACTGGTGAAGTGAGTGAATTAGTTTCATTTTCAATAACTATAAAAACTATGAAAATTTCCTCTTTTAGTTACATAAACTGATGAGATTATGTTTTCAAATAAACCCTCAGTCCATAAATTCCTTGTATGTAAAACTCAGTCACCAACTCTCTCATTAACTCATTGTAATTGTTCTGTTTGCAGATTTAAGTTTGACAACTATCTAGTGATAGAGTAGGTGTTGCTGAATTTTATTTATCACTATTTCTATGCATTAATGTATGATTGGTTTTGTGAAAAAAAAAAACATTACATTTTTACCAATGAAGGTGAAGCCGTACTGGCAGTTGTTTTCTTCAGGATGGACCTTCAAACTGGGCTGTATGAGGGTTCAGACTGGACTGTATGAGGGTTCAGACTGGGCTGTATAAGGGTTCAGACTGGGCTGTATGAGGGTTCAAACTTGAAGGTGGGGGCCAGCATTAACTTTGGGTTAAAGGTGAGGTGAGGTGATGGTTCAGCCAGGGAATGTATTCTATCAGGAAGTTTCCTCACAAACGCAGGGATGCAAGTCACAGTGATCTGAAAATAGGATACTTCCTTTCCCAAAGGAATAAAAAGTCAGCAGACCAACATGTTATGTCAGTCTTCTTTATATTTGTGGCTCTGACCTGATGGTTGCATGGAAACGTTCCCAAGCGGGTGGAGGATGAGGCTAAAAACACCAGCTGACAAACTGGGCTCTGATTAACCAAATCAGATTAAAGTCTTACAGGGTAAACACCTGTGTGTGTGTGTGTGTGTGTGTGAGTGAGTGCGCGTGCATGCATGTGTGCGTGTGTGTGTGTGTTCATGAACTTAACATGACCATCTGTGTTGGAGAGAGAGAGAAGAAAGCCCTTGACTCAATCCGTCTTATCTTCTCAGCTCTCCACTCCTGTCAGCTCCAGTCTGGATTGGACTTCAGTGAGTGAGTGCTTTTTACACAACAATTACAAAATAAATGAAAAGTGAAGATCTGGGAGAAGGTCTGTTAAAAGATGGCTATGGCTGTTGGAAGATCTTTTTCTGAGCCACTTTTCTAAGCAGAGCTTTACCTTTGGATTCACCGTTCTGCTCTTTATACGGACTCATTTTTCTCCAGATTAACTCAACTGGCAAGGTTATTTATTTTTCATATATATTTTTTTCTTCTGTGAAAGCAGATATGGGCTGCTCTCCATCCAAAGGAAAGTTATTTACAAAACCAGGGCCTCAGAATGGTCTGTTGGTTGAAGAGCTGCAAGATTCTGTTGATTCTAGACCTACAGACGGTGTGAACCAACATTTGAAAAGTGAAGAAAAAGAAATTCCGCTACCCACTACAGAGCACATGACATCAGAGCCTGCATGGGTTAGCTCTGATGAAACAGATGCAACTAATGCAGCAGAAACTGAAGAAACAAAAGGGAATGGGATGCCCCAAGAAATACTGAGTGAAGTCTTAAAAACAGATGAGATTAAAAGGACACAGAGAAGTAAGAAGCACAAAGCCAATCGAAAGCAGAGAAAGTCTTCCATTATCAAGACCAAAGTGGACTTTCCACCACAGATGGTGAGAGCTCACCAGGCAGCATACACCTTTCTGAATCCAAGTATCTCTAAATTTGAGACACTACTGGGGTTGCTGGACCAGGCTGCCCAGACCCAGCTGTCTCTGCAGCCCATGATGTCTGCTTTGGTTTTGCGTTTTGAAGAGATCAATCAAGCTCTAGAAGAGATGGCTGAAGAGGGGGAACTGATGCTGAAAGAGCATGGGGACTATATGGTTCTGCCATCTGGTATGATAGGGCCAAAGTTTATGGCCATTAAAGCTAACACTGAAACAAGTGGACCTCCTGATCCACCTCCAGATTTGCTCCAGCAACTGCTCCAGCATTCAACAGAGAAAATGAGGCATGTGGGAACCTCATTTCAGGTACTGGGTGACAATACTCTGGAGGATGCAGTGGAGTACTTCACTTCTCTTGCCAAACTTTTGGTTGGAAAGATGCGAGATAAGCAAGTTGCAGAGCAGAGAATTGTCCAAGTGCTTGCACGGGTGGAGCAGGCCACCACAAGGAAGTCCAACCCTGAAGATTCAGCACTGCACAGTGAGGACAGTGGAATTGGGGGAGAGAATGAGAGTTTGACGGGATCCGAAAGACATCGTCGGCACAGGGGGAGTGCAGGATCTGGAAGTTGTGGCTCTGGGATCAACTTTCGTGGAGTACTTGATAATCAACCCAGTAATTCACTCAACCTCATGGACAACAATGAATATGATGAGGGAGATGAGGAGGAGGAAGAGGATGACGATGATGAGAATGTTGATGACGAAGATGGCAGACAAGGTCGGAAGAGATCGAACTCTTCTCCCCCAGATCCCAGTCAAACTCTTCTCTACATGCGTGCAAAATACATGCGAAATTTGATGCTGGAAACCAAACGGCCACTCACTGCTGCTGCTGCCTCAAATAAGCCTGAGGCTCTATCAGCTGCCAGATGTGCGAACTCAGTGATGGAGCTACGAAAAAGCCAGAGGGATTTAGAAGGGCGAATGAAAAAGATCCAAGGAAACAGAGAGATAGAAGGGCCTCATTATAATCTGTACAGGGCTGGACTTAGAAGACATTCAATCAGTGGGTCAGGAGGTGCACACAAAGGACCACTGAAGACAAATCAGCTGTGTACTTTACCAGTGTTAGCACCACAAACACCCAAGCGCCCCTCTGTCAGAAGGCTGATTAACACCTTTAGTCAAGGGGTGGATGGCAGACCGGGTCAGAGCCTCGTTAATATACCACCTCATATCAAAAGGCCCAGGAAAAGTGGAATCCTTCCATTATCAAACATTGCAAATAGCACCGAGGGATTTCAGGTCAACAACGGTAACAATAACAATAACAGCTGGCCTGATGGCAAGGATGACTGTGATGTAGACAACCTACCACCCCCGGCCCCAGAGGTTTTGATGGACAATTCCTTTAAGGATTCTGAGGGCAACCCAACAAATGACAGTATCTCCCAAGAAGGTGTAGTGCAGGGTCTTCCAATAATTAACCAGAAGTGTGGACTTTCCCATCGCCTGAGGACTTCCATGCAGAATATGGAAGTACTGCCAAACCGGGCAAGCATAAGGTCAAGATCAAATATTTCATCTGTCAGTCCTGTCAGGCAGGATGCTGAAGAAGAAGAACAGCAAGAATCTGGTCGGGGACAAGAAACAGAAAAGACCAGCTGTGTCTACCAACAGGCTCAGAGGATCATTCCTTTGCACCACGCGACAGAATCTGTTGAGAAAAGACAAACTGGAGAGCAAAGTGGACAGAGAGGATCTTCCCCTCTTCAAAGTAGTCATGCCCTCCATGAGAGTGACATGTCTCGCAGCTCACCTGTGACAGCACCGCCAGTCTCCAGAGTCCGCCTCCCCCCATCTTGCCCCTCTGTGCGCCACAGGTTTCCAAGCCCCCCTGTCTGCAGACATCCGTCTTCCAGCTCGAGGCCCTCATCTCGTCCAAGTTCACCGAGGACAGTGACTCGAGCCTCAGAAAGCACAGCTGAAGAAATTACTCTTTCTATGTCCTTTCATGATGCCCGTTCAGTCTTCTGTCAAAATGAGACACAAAACTCCCAGCCCTGGACCTCATCTGGAGCTTCTGTGCTTCCTAGGCCATGGGGAGACACTTTCAGAGGTAGGCTGTCCACAAGAGGGATGGACAACTCCAGCCGGCGCACACAGTCAGAGCAGAGACCCAGTTTGACCTCCTATTCAGAGGATGGTCTCACAGCCTCAACCCAGGCCACGTGGAAAGAGCAAATAACTACAAATCAAAGGTACGTACTAGAGCTAGGTCTTGCTGATCTAGGTCTCAAAGCTACATTTGGCTACTGAAGAAAAAAGTATCACCCATATTTTTAACTGTATAAATGTGCTAACCAAAGGTAGAAGTAAATATTCCAAAGTTAAAATGAGCTGTGGTAGGACTAACTCAGGACCAGTATTAAGTTCAATATGTTCAAATCTGATGCGATCTTTTTCTCTAAAACTCTTATAGTAACCATTTCAGTCAATGATCAGATATCTCAGATGTTTAGGGTGATTATTAGTGAGGTTAAATTACTAAATATGGTCACTCTGGGCTGTTCCTCTTGTTTCCTTAAAGGCTCATAAATGGTCTCTTGACTTATTCAGCTGTCTTTCAAACACTGGTTCGTATCAAACCTTGTTGTGTACCTTCCCTGCACACACGACACATACCAGAAAACTGGTCCATTGAAGCAGATGCAGGCTGGGAAATTCCCAACCTCATTTTTCAGAGAATTCACATGGAGAGCAAGGGGATGGGTTACTGTCTGTCTGTCTGTCTGTCTGTGTGTCTGTCTGTGAGTCTGTGTGTCTGTATAAGTGTCTGTATTTTTGTCTGTGTGTCTGTGTGTCTGTCTGTCTGTCTGTCTGTGTCTGTCTGTCTGTGTGTCTGTCTGTGTGTCTGTCTGTCTGTGTGTCTGTCTGTTTGTCTGTCTGTGTCTGTGTGTGTCTGTCTGTCAGTCTGTCTGTTTTCATAGGGTTAATAACCTAAACACACAGTGGAATAAAAACAAAGTTAAAGGAGGTAGTGTTCTTAAAATCAAATGGCTTTAAGTTATCACTTTTGCCTTTATGGTAAGAGAAAACACTATCTCCTTTTGAAGAAGTAATAATCATAATCATAAGTTGGACTTGTATAACTCCTTTCATGATACCCAAAGTTGCTTGAAAAGTAACAGTGTGTGCACTTTGATTTAAGTTAAAAGCATTTAACAAATGTTTACATGTCTGAGGTTAGAGGAAGGGTTCTGCTCCTTCTAAGAAAAAAAACAAACAAAAGCAAACAAACAGGTAAAACCAGAAAACTGAAATGATGACAAAGTTTATACTGGAAATAAAAGTCTAACTAAAAGTGGAACTGAGTACAAAAACAAGCAAACACATTTCGTGTTAAAACTATGGGATCTAATGAATGGACATTTTGTGTGTGTTTTAAAAACATAGGCTTCAGCTAAATATATTAATAAACCTCGTATAATTGTGTTCATTAAAAAATAAAACACATTTTTACACTATTGCAGTGCATGTGTATTAAAAAATTGTTATGTAACCTGATGTGAATAAATAAGCAGACAACAGTGTAAAGAATATTGGCTTAAAGTACAACAAATGAATTAGCTTATTTTTGGTTACTTTTCAAACAATGTTTTAAAGTAGGCAATAAAGTGGTAAAGGCTTGAAATGTATTTATACGTTCTGTAACTCTGCAAACAACCAACCATACACAAGACATCAAATATAACCTAAATGATAATTAGAAGGATAGTTAAAAAAAAAAATGTCATTAATATATTTTTTTTTTTCATTAGTACTTTTATTTTATCATTAGTATTTTTTATTATGTCATTAGTACTTTTATTATATCATTAATACTTGTATTATATCATTAGTACTTTTATTGTTATTAGTACTTTTATTAAGTCATTAGTACTTTTATTATGTCATTAATACTTTTATCATATCATTAGTACTTTTATTATCTTTAGTACTTTTATTATGTTATTAATACTTTTTGATATCATTAGTACTTTTATTTTATCATTAGTATTTTTTATTATGTCACTAGTACTTTTATGATGTCATTAGTACTTTTATCATGTCATTAGTACTTTTATTATAACATTAGTACTTTTATCATGTTATTAGTACTTTTATTTTGTCATTAGTCCTTTTATCATGTCATTAGTACTTTTATCATGTCATTAGTACTTTTATTTTGTCATTAGTACTTTTATCATGTCATTAGGACTTTTATTTTGTCATTAGTACTTTTATTTTGTCATTAGTACTTTTATCATGTCATTAGGACTTTTATTATATCATTAGTACTTTTATAATGTCATTAGTACTTTTATGTCATTAGGACTTTTATTATATCGTTAGTACTGTTATTATGTCATTGGTATTTTTATTATATCATTACTACTTTTAGTATATCATTTGTCCTTTTATCATGTTATTAGTACTTTTATTATGTCATTAGTACCTTTATTATATCGTTAGTAGTTTTATTTTGTCCATGGAATTCTTATTATATCATTAGTACTTTTATTTTCTCATTAGTAATTTTATCATGTCATTAGTACTTTTATTATGTCATTAGTACTTTTATTATACTGTTAGTAATTTTATTAAGCCATTTGTATTTTTATTATATCATTAGTACTTTTATTATGTCATTAGTACTTTTATTATATCATTAGTATTTTTATTGTATCATTAGTTCTTTTATTATGTCAGTACTTTTATGATATCATTAGTACTTTTACTATATCATTAATACTTTTATTATATCATTAGTACTTTTATTATACCGTTAATACTTTTACTATATCATTAGTATTTTTATTATACAGGGTGGGGAAGCAAAATTTACAATATTTTGAGGCAGGGATTGAAAGACAGTGTATGACCAATTAGTTTATTGAAAGTCATGAGAATTTATTTGCCACAAGAAAATGTCCATAATAGAAAATGTTTTTATTCTATGTGTCCTCCTTCTTTCTCAATAACTGCCTTCACACGCTTCCTGAAACTTGCGCAAGTGTTCCTCAAATATTGGGGTGACAACTTCTCCCATTCTTCTTTAATAGTATCTTCCAGACTTTCTGGTAATAGTTTTGCTCATAGTCATTCTCTTCTTTCCATTAGAAACAGTCTTTATGGACACTCCAACTATTTCTGAAATCTCCTTTGGTGTGACGAGTGCATTCAGCAAATCACACACTCTTTGATGTTTGCTTTCCTGATTACTCATATGGGCAAAAGTTTGTGAAAAGGTATGGATAATAGTGTTAGGTATGATTATGACATCAGTATATGTTTGGTTTCAAAACAATTGACATAGTGCCTGCTGAGAAAAAACAACTAAATGTTCAGTGTACATTTTGCTTCCCCACCCTGTATAATTAGAACTTAAAGACACAGAGACACATTCAAAGCTGGATGTGTGTGGAGTTTTCCTTCCAAACGGATTCCAAATGGAGACAGATGGAGGCCTTTGGTTTTTATGTCTCAGCTTTGTGTTTGGACCTCCCATCCTGTCCAGCTGGTGTCCAGTGTCCTCTTCACAGTCCCACCCTGTCCAGCTGGTGTCCAGTGTCCTCCTCACAGTCCCATCCTGTCCAGCTGGTGTCCAGTGTCCTCCTTATAGTCCCAACCTGTCCAGCTGGTGTCCAGTGTCCTCCTTACGGTCCCATCCTGTCCAGTTCCAGCTGGTGTCCAGTGTCCTCCTCACAGTCCTAATCCTAGTCCTAATTGGATTGGTCCTGCTGGCCCCTTGTTCAGACCTGCTGGGACCTGCTGGGCCTCAGATCCTCATCCTGCTGCTTTACCTTCTAATCCACTTACACACAGAAACTTCTTTCTTTCTTTCTTTCTTTCTGTCTTTCTTTCTGCAGTTCTGTGACGACACCAGACAACGGCTGGTCCAACCAAAGCACTGCTGCCACAACACACTGGGATTAGAACCGTTGGTGTTTGTCCATTTATGGATGGAAAGAAAGCATCAAAGGTTCTGGACTGGTTTGTCTGTTCTGTCCTTACGTCCTACAGGATATCTTTAAATGTTTATGGAAGTGGACCAGTTTGTGTGTTCTGTCCTTACGTCCTACAGGATATCTGTAAATGTTTATTAAAGTGTGTGGCCAAAGCATTTGTTCTCCACACGAACTTCTGCAAACACAGGCACAATAAATACAGACAAGACTTCATTTACCTCCTGTGTGTTTAAAGTGAAGACTACGTCACTGTCTTTGTCCGAGCAACACTGAAAGTCAGCTCCAGGCTGACAGTCCACCTTAAATTTACATAACTAACAAAGAACCTGACAGTCCACCTTAAATTTAAGGAACTACCACAGGACTGTGTGTGTTTTTTTGTGCTCTTGGTGTGACAGTCCACCTTAAATGTGCTTTTGGTATGACAGTCCACCTTAAATGTGCTTTTGGTATGACAGTCCACCTTAAATGTGCACTTGGTCTTAGCTTCCATCTGTGTTCACTACTGTGTGTTTTGTATCTTGAACATGATCCATTAAAAGACAAACCTCTTCACCAAACACACCTGTTGTTGTATTTGTTCTTTTCTTTCATACTAATGTTTCCTTTGAATAGAAATGTTTATGTACATTTCAGATGTTGAAGTCCCCACACAGTGCTTCATAATAAACAGACTATATCGTATGGTTCAAACTAAATGAGGATAATACCCCAAACATGTTTTAAATGTCATTTAATTATCAATATATTAAAACCTACATGTAAACACTTGAAGCAGGTACTTCGAAAATAATGGGCTGCAAATGTTGAAAAACGACAGCAGATGAACATTTCAAATGGAGTGTACACATTTAACACAAACACATCCTTGTTGTTTGTATGTATTTATGTTTATAAAAAGGCAGATTTATTTATATGTACAATTCATGCACAGGGTAATTCACAGAAAAAAGGAAAAGAGACAAAACAGAATCAATAAAACAAATAATAATCAAAACAAAGTGAAAGGTCAAAGGTCAGATAGAACCCTTTCAGTTGTTCTATTCACAGTTGAACAGCTGTTTTCAACCTGGACTCACATATTATTACAGTTTGGATCTGCCTCACATCACCAGGAAGACTGTTCCAGAATTTAGCTGCATAGAACTGAAACACGGCTGCACCTGTTTACTCTGGGACCAGCAGAAGACTAGTCCCTGAGGTTCTGGGACCAGTCCATGAGGTTCTCAGACCAGTCCCTGAGGTTCTGGGACCAGTCCCTGAGGTTCTTGGACCAGTCCCTGAGGTTCTGGGACCAGTCCATGAGGTTCTGGGACCAGTCCCTGAGGTTCTGGGACCAGTCCATGAGGTTATCGGACCAGTCCATGAGGTTCTCGGACCAGTCCCTGAGGTTCTCGGACCAGTCCCTGAGGTTCTGGGACCAGTCCATGAGGTTCTCAGACCAGTCCATGAGGTTCTCAGACCTTTGACCTATATTTGTCATTTTTTTTAGGTACACCGTGAGTGAAAAGTACAGGCGGAACAGCATAATAAAAGGTCAAAAGGGAATATAGGGGAAACAAAAGAGGATGGGTATGAAAGGGGGGAATAGAAGGGGCAAAACAAAACAAAAACAAAGTAGAAAAAAATGAATAGTAGCATGAAGAAAAAGATGAACAGTAGGCGGGAACAGTGGGAAGGGGGAAAAAAAGAGGGAAAAAAGAAATTTAAACATAAACATGCCAATAATATTGAAGGTAATCACCAAAAACAGTCAGACTTGTTCATTGTGTCTGTTCAACAACACTTTCTGTGTTCAGTGGAGTTGGAAGAAGGCCAGCTTCTATTGTCCTACCCCCAAATACTTAGAAATAGATAGTGCACGTCTGGCATGTGCAAAGCAGGGGGCCGGGGGGGCTTAGGGTTAGGGTTAGGGTTAGGGGTTAGGGTTAGGGTTAGGGTTAGGGTTAGGGTTAGGGTTAGGGTTAGGTTAGGGTTAGGGTTAGGGTTAGAGGGTTAGGGTTAGGGTTAGGGTTATAGGGTTAGGGTTAGGGTTAGGGTTAGGGTTAGGGTTAGGGTTAGGGTTAGGGTTAGGGTTAGGGTTAGGGTTAGGGTTAGGGTTAGGGTTAGGGTTAGGGTTAGGGTTAGGGTTAGGGTTAGGGTTAGGGTTAGGGTTAGGGTTAGGGTTAGGGTTAGGGTTAGGGTTAGGGTTAGGGTTAGGGTTAGGGTTAGGGTTAGGGTTAGGGTTAGGGTTAGGGTTAGGGTTAGGGTTAGGGTTAGGGTTAGGGTTAGGGTTAGGGTTAGGGTTAGGGTTAGGGTTAGGGTTAGGGTTAGGGTTAGGGTTAGGGTTAGGGTTAGGAACAGGCAAGAAAACCACGATGGCCCGATTGAGGATGGCCCGTTTTGATTTTGACGCCAAATGGAAGGTCATAGAGAAATGAAACCTGGACCTACCCCCCCTATTTTGGGGGCGGGCTTTCGACTGGTGCCACCCACTTTCACGTCCGACTTCCGGTTCCGGAGATATAACCGGAAGTATTTTTATTTTGCTTATATCTCGGGAACGGAAGGTCGTAGAGACACAGGACCAAGACTGGCGTGTTCAGCGACCCCAAATTAGGTCAGACGGATCACACTTCCGAGTCTCTACGACCTACGGTTCGCGAGATATTCCAGGTCAAAAATCGTCATAGAAAAACAATGGGCGATCTGAAAATATGAAAATTTGACGAAGTGTGGACCCTAAAAATTACGATTTCAAAATGTGATAGGAGCACGTTTCATGCCATTTGGAGTCGATAGGACCCCACTTTGTGAGGTACTTTTTGTGAAACTTGACTGTAATACCTACAACATCCAGAAGAGGGAGCTGTTGTATGTGACTGTAATACCTACAGAATCCAGCAGAGGGAGCTGTTGAAGTTAGGGTTAGGGTTAGGGTTTGAGGGTTAGGGTAGGGTTAGGGTTAGGGTTACAGGATTAGGGTTAGGGTTAGGGTTAGGGACAGGCAAGAAAACCACGATGGCCCCGTTGAGGATGGCCCCATTTTATTTTGACGCCAAACGGAAGGTCATAGAGAAATGAAACCTGGACCTACCCCCCCTATTTCGGGGACGGGCTTTTCATTGGTGCCACCCTCGTTCACATGCGACTTCCGGTTCCGGAGATATAACCGGGTTAGGGTTAGGGTTAGGGGTTAGGGTTAGGGTAGGGTAGGGTTAGGGTTAGGGTTAGGGTAGGGTTAGGGTTAGGGTTAGGGTTAGGGTTAGGGTTAGGGTTAGGGTTAGGTAGG